>NC_051862.1:172665323-172770323 GCF_015732765.1 Culex quinquefasciatus | reverse complement strand
CAATAAGTCTGGAATTACGTCCGTCACACTCACCCGCAGTGGCCAGCCAGCGCAGATTCACCGTGATGAACGGTTTCAGGTTGGGTGCTGGTTCTGGTACTCGGTTACACTGGCCACAGGCCCGGACAGGCTGGAATTTTGCTACGTCATTGTGGTCTTTTCCGCTGATGGCACTCTGAATATTTCCAAATGACTTAATGGAAGTCATGCGTTGAAAAGTTGCTGCTTTTGGATCTCTGATTTTGTTTGATACTAAAACTATCAAATTTACCAATTAGAAAAATCATTTCGAAATCAACTACATACGATTAATCCTTTGAAATCATTTGCCGTATCAGTTATCACCAAATCACATAATTCATACAAGCTGCTTCAGCTAGAGTGCTTGATTGGCCGAGATTGGGAAAATCAATTACGGGTGCATTGAGTTGGAAATATTTGCATAATTATCAACGGTTGGATCCATAATCGATCCTAACCGACGAAAGTGAGTAATTGCAAATCACGTTGACGAAAATAATTCATCGTCATCTATTACTTTCATGAGAATTTGATGTTTTAGTAAGAAATAATTTAGTCATGGCTTTTTTTTAGATTTCATAAACAGGAGAACCTGATTGTTTTTAAAATTCTCCCTCTATAAGTGCCAAGTGACACTTTAAAAAGTCAGTTGCACCCTTTTTAAGACTATCCTCTAATTATGAACAGGACAAAATCGAACGAAAAGTTGCAGAAGGATTAAACTAGTAGTTTCCAACAAGCCTCCTATACCAGCTAAGGAAGATGGGGTCCTCCTTTGAATTCTTGCATTGAAGAATGCGTTTGGAGCATGAAAGAGAACTTTAAATTTAATTGTTTGAACATAAGTATAACATAAGTTGAGAGAAATAAAACAAACGTTTTTTATGCTTTATAAATTCAGCTTCTCGGATTAATTGTTAGTTAAACCTCTCGCTTGTTACCGGGGTTGCCAGTTTGCCGAATAAATTTGGCAATGCGATGTTTTTTGAGCAACATTTTAAAAAAATGCTATATTTCGTCCAGACTGAGCTTAACTAATCTATATGTTTTATTTTGTGAAGCTCTTATGTCTAAATAGTGAAAAAACACTAAATCTACACGGAGAAAAAAGAGTTCCCAAAATCGTGAACACCCTTTCATGAAATTGGGAACCACGAACAAAGTGTTCAAATGCCATGGTACGATTTTCAAAAACGTACCATGGAATTTGAACACTTTGTTCGTGGTTCCCAATTTCATGAACGGGTGTTCACGATTTTGGGAACTCTTTTTTCTCCGTGTAGTGTTAATATAGGTTTTCACACTTAGGAGACCCGGGAGGCGGAGTCTTGTCGCAAAAAGAACGATACAGGCAGGTCTGTGGATCCAATGACGAACCCGCAAGGTTTAAGGCGTTACTTCGATGCCGGTACAAGCCTATGAAATCCTAGATGTTCTAACAAAACTGAACAAAATACAAAACATACGCTTTGAAAAGATTCTTAATTTAAGTTCTATTCTCAATTGAAGTCATGACTTGTCATAAGAGGTTGACATTACAGCAGAAAAATGGTAGAATTAAAAATTTTCAGAGGTAAAATTCTCGGATTACTTTTCCAAAAGACGCGAGAGCCATTGGTAAACAAAGCCCTTTTGCATCGGTATTCGACCTACTTACGAAAAACCAATTACAAAATTGCTTGAGATTGTTCATCTTCACGTCCTTCAATCGCCCTAAAATTTAAACAAATGAAATGATGCTTCAATTTGAAGAAAAAGGAAAATAAGTGCCGGAGGTCGTCACGGTGGCTCTTACGGCTTTTTGAAAACTCACCCGAGAATTACAAAATGTACCCCTTCCCAGATGAAATATTACTAAGATTTTTTTTACTGCGCGTGTAATACCATGAAATTCGGGAAAAATGTGATTTGATTGTTACTTACGACGTAAGAATCTTACCTAAATAATTTTTCGACATACAAAAGGAAAAATTCAAATGAGAACTTGTCTTTCCTACTGAGTAGTTCTCTACTATTGCGCTGATTCGAAAATACAGTTTTTCTTGAGATAAGCCTGTAATTTTCAACTGAAGATATCTAGTTAACTATTGATTCAATTCTTAACGTTAAAATAAAACTTTTGCGAAATGTTTTGTTTGCTTCTTTTTTTTCATAAGGCTGGTCAGAAGTTTTTGTCACGGCCCTCCCTCCCCCTCCTTCAAAATCGGGCCTAAAAACACGGGGCAAAATTTTTTTTTTCAAAAAACTTTAAAATTTGAATTGAATTTCAGCATATTTAGGCGAATTCAAAAATCTGTTGAACTTGACAAAATTTTCGATGCACAGTTTTTATGCTGAAATTTTTATTTCGTGAAATCTTGCAATTTTTTTTTTGAAAACTAAGAATTGCAAAACACGTGAACTCCGTGAATCTCCTCGGTCTTTAACATTGGATGTATGAAATTTAAAAAAATTTCTATTTGTAAAAATTTTGAAAACAAAAGTCTAATTTAAATATTTTGAAATTATTGACATGTTTATTTGATTTCAGAAAACTTCAAAAAGATTTTAATTGAGGTACGTTGCTGTAACTGCCATGAAATGCAAAGCAGCTGAAATTGTTTTCTTTCTAGATCTCTATAAAATTTAGTTTAATACCGATGAAAAAGTTGAATCAATTGCGATTTTTTTAATACTGGTTGTAATTTCTTTGCGCCACATAGCAAAAATACAAGATGTATTGAAAAATTAATTCTGCGATCACATTTAACAACTATTTCTAATTAAAACGAATCCTCAATGCCAAAAATACAAAAAAATGAATTATATTCTTTGAATTTCCAAATTACACTATTGCTGTTAACTAAATAACATAGACATTTTTCTGAATTTTGTATGTACCGTTCAGGACGTGCTGAATTCACAATTTTTTTTAAAATTTTCATTCTGTTTAGCCCTTCCTCACCTTTCTGAGGAAAGGCTATAAAATCACTCGAAAAATAAACTTCTTAATTTGACCTCCAAGATCCACCTTCACGTATACCTAATGACTTGGAATCAAATTCTGAACAAAAGTTTGTGTATTTGGTGAAATTTTGATCAAAAAATTTCACTCGATTATCTCCAAACTGGCTTAACCGATTTGGACCGTTCTTGGAGTCCCATAAGTCACTATAAAAAACTATACAGTTAAGTACTTCAAAAGTTATGAAAAAAACGATTTAAGCATAAGTCCGGAAGATTTAAAAATGGTGGTTGAAGATCTGTCAATCCTTTAAAAAAAATTATGCACTTAAGTGCTATTTAATATACACTTTTTTGAGGCCGAATCTCAGATATTTTGATGAAAACTTTGTCCGGATCTAGCATGCGACCCATCTTTGGTTGGATAATCAAATCTAGGGAGTCCGAAAGAATGAAGATCGGACAACCCTATCAAAAGTTATGATCACTAAAGTGTTTGTTGTACATTTTTTGGAGTCGAATCTCAAATATTTTGATGAAAATTATGACCGAACCAATCATGCAACCCATCGTTGGTTGCATAATCAAAAGAACTTTCCAATGAGCACAATAGATTGAAAATCTGACAACCTTATCAAAACTATATTGGTGTCAGGAAGGCACCAATCACCTTAAGGAGGATTAAGTATCGTAAACTGGGGTGACTTTGATAGCCCGGGGTGACTTTGATAGGTTTTTCAAATGCCCGTCAAATTAATATTTAAACATTTTTGAGAATTTTGAGTATGTAAGCATTAAGGGAAAGCTTATTATCGAACATATATGCAAAAATGTGACTGTTACATTGGATGTATCAAAAATAGTGGCCAAATCAAATTTCTATCAATGTCACCCCGGGCTATCAAAGTCATCCCAGTTTACGGTATTTTTATTTTATTTTCGCAGATCAATTGAGTAACTTTGAACTCATGAAAATAGTGCATAGTTCTTTTGACGGTATCCCTAAATTTGTTTAGATCGCAGAAAACAATTTTCTATGTTCAATAATCGAAGACAGGCATGCTTTGATGACAGCCGCAAAGTTCTGCGTCCAAAAACTGCATCGGACGGATAATCCTATTCTTAGCTTTATAATTTGGGATTAATATGGCTGATACTATAGTAACACGGCCCTTTGCCTTTGATAACTCATTCAAACTTTTCAATTACCTTATTCTGACAAACTCAAATAACCTCAATTTCAAACATTTCCTGTTTAGTCATATGTGCCACACTACTCATTCCTTACCACAAGGCGTCATTACCGTTCCTGTGGGGAAGCAAATGCATTCTCAAATTCATTCAAACAAACTCACAAATTCCCCCCCTCCAAAATACACAAACACATAGACACTCAAAAACCAGACAAAAGCTCAAACTTTTTCGTTTGTTCCGCCCCACCGCGAACAAAGCCAAATCCTGTGCGCTTTTGTCGGTCGTATTCTGATCATCGTCATAGTTTCTGACTTTGTGTGAGTTAAAACTGATTGTGTGTGTATGTGTTCGTAAAATCTCACTCCCACAATGTGTTTATTTCGTGCAAATGGGGGCGAAATGCAATTCAAACCAAAGCAATCTCATCCTTATTTGAAGGGAGTTTGGTTGGAGGAAACTACTCCCCTCTCCAAGGGGACGCGATGTAGGTGGCTCGCTTTCCGAGAGCGTTCTTCCGCGTGTTCTATTTATTTTCCAATCGTTACCTGATGTTCAGTGTAAAAGCTTTTTCTACATCCTTGTTCACAATTTCAAACCCTTGAGAAGGCTTGTTTTTAAAAATCAGGTGAGATTTCCTTTTCAGAAATCCATTTTGCAAAATGTTGAAGTCTTTTAGTTATTTCTATTATCAAGAAATAAATGTTAAGCTCTACGGAAAGTTTTTCGCTTTGATTGGTTCATTTTAAATTTAGTGTCAATATTTGCAGAATATAAAAATTTTATCAATTCAAAATTAATTGAAAAAAAATCTTATTTTCCAAACAAATCCAACAGTCCCTCATGGGGTTCTCCAAAGTGTCAGCACAGAGCCGGTGCCTCTATTAGCGTTAAGTGGTTGCACTTTGGAGAAGGTCCCTGCTAGAATACGTTGGCTTCCCGACTTGGACGCGACGATACAAGGATCACCCATGGGGAGAGAGCAGAAATGGTGCATTCCAGATCCCGAGGCAGGAAGTGAAATCGTTATCTCTTCGATTTCATAACAGCGGTGGTTGGAGGTGCTATTTATAGGTGGTGTTTGCAGTTTCGACTAATAGTTTTACAGTGTTGGTGGCGTAAATGCATGCCTGGCTGATGGTGGGTAGCAGCTGCATATTTGGCCGGGGAGAGGAGCTGCAAACGATATTAAATTGCAACGATTTGGGATAATCGTATGGGTTTAGAAATAGAAGGTAGAGAACGTGACCTTTAGTGCAAGGATTATGATTTAACTTTTTAATTCTGATGTTAAAAACTACTTTATAAAGATTAGTTCTTTAATATTTGTTTTTATATTGATTTCAATGAATCCTAAGCGATGTGAATAGAATCAATTTATGCAACAAGTTACAAAGTGATGTTTTTTTTTCAACTAGACATCAAGCAACATTTTAGGCTGTTACAACCGCCTTAAAACCTATCAGCCAAAACCAATATTAAAACCATTAAGTCGTAACAAGATCCCCAATACCCCGTTAGACCCCACTTAAACCACAAAAGGAACTCCGCAAAAGGTTGTTACAGTCTATTTACAACCAAACCAGCTCGTCAAATCCTTGATAAAACCTTTATTAAAACCTAGTCAAGAGTAAAGAAAAATGACGTTTCATACGTCTTCAAACGTGTTATGCCAAATAAGTTTTATTCTGGCAAAAAATAGTCTTCGTCTTGCCAAATGATATAATGGTGATGGTTTGCAAAAAATGGAAATGATAAATATTAGATAATTAAAGTAATTTGAAAGTTTTCTTCTCGCAATTGGTGACTCAAATTCAGCTGCGGTTAAAATTTTATTGATGAATGTGGGAGAGATAGAGTCAAAAAAATCGACTCGCTTCATCAAAAATAATTATTTTGTAATTTTAGTTTTTATAAAAAAAAATTATTGTTGACATTCCTTTGAAAAAAATTTCAAATTATTTATAGTCTGCTATCGCTATGCTAATTATGTCCGAAATTCAGCATAAATGTATGTTTTCATCAAATTTTATTTAAAAATATACTTTTTATATTTTTTCCTGCCAAGATGGCGGTCAATCATATTCAATCAGAACACGCGTTTAGCACCATATTTACGCATTGCTATTTGTATGCGTAAAATGCTCTTTTAGGAGCTTATGGCTTTAAATAAGCTTTTTGCATGTCTAATGGCACTTGACAGCTACAACACCCTTAGTTTTAAAGATGCAAGCGACAAACCCATCTGGCATGGCATTGTCATCTGGTTTTCAAGACTCTCTTAAAACTTTCATAAAACCTTATTGAAAGCCAGTACGCTTTTATTTTCACCAGGTTTTATGTCCGAGGCCTAAAACCTAGATAGAACCTAATAATTGGCTTTTGCTTATTGGTTGCGGTGAATGCCGAAATAAAGCTACTAAGCAATAAAAGTACTACCATAAAACCTGAATAAAACTTGATGGTGACTAGTTGGATTAAAATGTTACCTGGGCATTGTCGAGTTGAATAATTACAACGAGTGCTTTGTTTTGGAAAATAGTAGTTTATGCAACAAGTTGCAAAAAGAGGATTTTTTCAGCACGAGTCGTACATTTATCCAACGAGGTTCACCGAGTTGGATAAATACAAAGAGTGCTGAAAAAATCAAGTTTTGCAACGAGTTCCATACAACATTTTTTGCAATTCCAAAAAACAAACACTGTGTGAAATTTTGTGCCAAATTTTCATGTATTTTGTCAATAAATCGTTTAAACCAAAAAAATGTTGAAAAGTGTTACTTTTCGAAACAAGTGCTGAAAAGTTCAACTTTTTAGCACCCATTTGAGTGCTGAAAAGTAGATCTTTTCAGCATTTATTTTGAAAAGTGTTGCTATTCGATTCTGTTATGTTTGGTACAGAAAAGTAGGCTAATTCGTCATTCAACAATGACAGGAAAAGTAAGTAGTTTCACGACGGAATTGCAAAAACATACTTTTCCAGTCATTCTTCAGTAGCGAAATTTATATTAGCACCCATTTAAGTGCTGAACTATCCAACTTTTCAAAACAAGGTCAAGAAAACAATTGAACAACTATAATATTTTTTAATTAGATTCGCTGCATTTCTGAGAAATTGTACGACTCGTGCTTTATCGCGCTTGGTTATTTATTATTTTATTAATTGTTGCAAACACATTTTGTGCTTGTTTCACACACAATATTCGAATCCCTTATTTTGTAACTAAGAGTTAATTCTGAAACTCCAAATAAATGAAAATTCCTGTTCTAAATGAAAATAAAACCTCTTGGGTCAAAGCAGATTCGAAACTACATTAGGGTTCGAAAGTAAGATAAGGTTTTTCGATGAAAAATAATTGGGTAATTCTCCGCCAACTCACACAGCAGTTGCCCCGACCCCTCTTCGATTTGCGTGAAACTTTGTCCTATGGGGTAACTTTTGTCTGTGATCACGAATCCGAGGTCCATTTTTGGATATCTCGTGACGGAGGGGCGGTACGACCCCTTCCATTTTTGAACATGTGAAAAAAGAGGTGTTTTTCAATAATTTGCAGCCTGAAACGGTGATGAGATAGAAATTTGGTGTCAAAGGGACTTTTGTGTTAAATTAGACGCCCAATTTGATGGTGTACTCCGAATTTCGAATAAACGTATTTTTCATCGAAAAAAAAAACACTAAAAAAGTTTTTAAAATTCTCCCATTTTCCGTTACTCGACTTTAAAAAAAATTGGAACATGTCATTTTATGGGAAATTTAATCTTCTTTTCGAATCTACATTGTCCCAGAAAGGTCATTTTTTCATTTTGAACAAAGTTTTTCATTTTAAAATTTCGTGTTTTTTCTAACTTTGCAGGGTTATTTTTTAGAGTGTAACAATGTTTTACAAAGTTGTAGAGCAGACAATTACAAAAATTTTGATGTACAGACATAAGGGGGTTGCTTATAAACATCACGAGTTATCGCAATTTTACGAAAAAAAGTTTTGAAAAAGTTGGTCGTCATCGATCATGGCCGTTCATGGTCACCCGCGACATACACGGACGACGAAACAAAGAGAAACGCAAAAAGTAACTTTTTCAAAACTTTTTTTCGTAAAATCGCGATAACTCGTGATGTTTTTAAGCAAACCTCTTATGTCTTTGTATCAAAATTTTTGTAATTGTCTGCTCTACAACTTTGTAGAACATTGTTACACTCTGAAAAATAACCCTGCAAAGTTAGAAAAAACACGAAATTTTAAAATGAAAAATTTTGTTCTAAATGAAAAAATGACCCTTCTGGGACAATGTAGATTCGAAAAGTACATTAAATTTCCCATAAAATGACATGTTCCAAAATTTTTTACAGTCGAGTAACGGAAAATGGGAGAATGTTTAAAACTTTTTAAGTGTTTTTTCGATGAAAAATACGTTTATTCGGAATTTTGAGTACGCCATCAAATCGGGCGTCTCATTTTACATAAAAGTCCCTTTGACACCAAATTTCTATCTCATCACCGTTTCAGGCGGCAAATTGTTGAAAAACACCTCTTTTTTCGCATGTTCAAAAATGGAAGGGGTCGTACCGCCCCTCCGTCACGAGATATCAAAAAACGGATCTCGGTTTCGTAATCAGGGACAAAAGTTACCCCTTAGGACAAAGTTTCACGCAAATCGAAGAGGGGTCGGAGCAACTTTTCCCGATTTCGTGTGAGTTGGTAGAGAATTACCCAATTATTTTATTTTTTAATTATGAGCATCAAAAATTCTATCGCCATCAAATCGGGCGTCTTATTTTACATAAAAGTACCTTTGACACTAAATTTCCATCTCATCACCATTTCAGGTCACAAATTATTGAAAAACACGTCTTCTTTGCATGTTCAAACATGAAAGGGGTCACAAAGCCCCTTCGTCACGAGATATCGAAAATGTTGTGTGATTTGGCGGAGAATACCTATTCTGATTCTTTTAAGCTATGAAATCATGTTAATTCATTGCAATAAATTGCGTTGCTTACACGACAAATAAGGTTCAATAAAAAAATTCAACATTAATAAATTCTCATGATACAGCACTTGTTCGGTACCTGGGCTGAGAGCATATCCCAGTTGACGAAATTAGCCCGATAACTGGTAATATCGAAAAACGACGAGGGGATGGACAATCAAAATATTTCATAATTAAAATAGAACAAAAAAAAATAACCAAACTATTCCTTCAAATTTTCTTTTGGTATGAAATGAAATAACATAACGACTTAAAAAAAAAATTTGCAATTCCGTCGTGAAACTACTTACTTTTCCTGTCATTGTTGAATGACGAATTAGCCTACTTTTCTGTACCAAAAATACAGAATCGAATAGCAACACTTTTCAAAATAAATGCTGAAAAGTTCTACTTTTCAGCACTCAAATGGGTGTTGAAAAATTGAACTTTTCAGCACTTGTTTCGAAAAGTAACACTTTTCTACATTTTTTTGATTTATTGACAAAATACATGAAAATTTGACATAAAATTTCACTCAGTGTGTTTTTTTTGGAATTGCAAAAAATGTTGTATGTAACTCGTTGCAAAACTTGATCTTTTCAGCACTCTTCGTATTTATCCAACTCGGTGAACCTCGTTGGATAAATGTACGACTCGTGCTGAAAAAATCCTCTTTTTGCAACTTGTTGTATAAACTACTATTTTGCAATTCCGTCGTGAAACCACTTACTTTTCCTGTCATTCTTGAACGACGAATTAGCCTACTTTTCTGAAACAAAAATAACAGAATCGAATAGCAACCCTTTTCAAAATAAATGCTGAAAAGTTCTTCTTTTCAGCACTCAAATGGGTGCTGAAAAGTTGAACTTTTCAGCACTTGTTTAGAAAAGTTGAACTTTTCAACATTTTTTTTATTTAAACGATAAATTGACAAAATACATGAAAATTTGGCACAAAATTTCACTCAGTGTGTGTTTTTTGGAATTGCAAAAAATGTTGTATGGAACTCGTTGCAAAACTTGATTTTTTCAGCACTCTTCGTATTTATCCAACTCGGTGAACCTCGTTGGTCAAATGTACGACTCGTGCTGAAAAAATCCTCTTTTTGCAACTTGTAGCATAAACTACTATTTCATTCGTGACACGTGCTTTTTTACAACTGCTTTCCCTTCGATGGTTTTGCTAAAGCCCAGTTAATCATTATTCAGTGACCGAACAGGTACTGTATTATGGAAATGACACAGTAAGTTTATGACTCATTTTGTTTCTAACGAGTATAATTTGTGGAACACTGATTCTGGGGAAATCATCATAATATGACCGAAAGCTCTGAAAGCTACTGCGCACGAGCTTAAAGGACATGGTTGGGATATCTTCCAATTTTTCCATTATCCTTGAACAGGATAATACAAAAGCTTTGCACAGTCTTTCAAGTTTTAACGGTTCATTTTAGCTAAAAAGCTTAGCGTGGATATATTTTACATCGAGCTTTATCTAAGTAGAATATTGTTTGGAATGATATTGGATACTATGTTTTGGGATAAAACAATGTATAAGAAATTATTTTTTTCTTGAAATTTGTGACATCAACATGTTTTTTGATTTCGCTGTTTATGTTTTCGAAATGAGGAATAGGAATAAATTTCAATGTCGACTTTTTGTTTTTAACTCGACAACATAGCGTTACCAGGTTTGCAAACAGCATTTCCTTCAATGTTGGGATGCTGAAATAGCATGGTTTGAGGTTGGTTATATTGATGAAATTGAATCCGGTGAATAATTTTCAAAAAGTTATGCACAGTTAAAAATGATTTTGGATTGTTTGATATTACCTCTTTTTTGAGTAATTTTAATTTAAACATGTGTAAAAATTCTAGATTAAATAGAATCTACACAGTTTTTTTTCTACATAAAACCTATCGTCAATCTCAAATGATTACCAAACTTATCTTTGTGTATCTTAGTATTATCAATGGATTTTAATAATTAAAAACTATCCAAAAATGATAAATCATTTTTTAGGAATTTTGGGTTTTTTTTTTTGTTGAAAATAGGACACTGTGTTGTTGAATTCGTTAACATGGAAATGTTTCCAAATTCGTCAACATTGTTCTCGATTTCGTTGCAAATGTTTTCAAAATCGATAACATAGTTGTTAAAAATTGAGAAAAATGTTGACGATTTTGGAAACATTCAAAAACCCAGTGTTACCGGATTTGCTTGCAGGATTTCTATGCATGTAGATGTAATGTTACCATTTGTTTTGTGTCACCAGAACTATTTATGAGCGATTTTGTAGAATTCCTGATATTTTTGCAGCTTGATATTAATTACACATTTAAATGATTAATGTAATGATTTTTACAGAAACCAAGCAGGGTTTATAAATGAGTTTCACACAAATAAATTTGAATAGAAATCAATGACATAAATTAGTTCTCCTCATATCTCATTGTCTAATCAAAGACCAACAAAATTCAGACATCATGCAAGTCAACTGAAAAAAGTATGATCATTTAATTAGGCTATCGCACGCAGATTCCGCTCTAATTCACAGCTCGTTTAAACGTTCCTCTGCTGCTACTGCCGTGTGGCGATAGATGATTTATGACGACGACTACTTCTTTTTCTTCTTCTTTTAGTTTTTCCTGTTGACAGTGCACTTCTCTCCGCTAAGAACCGAAAAGCTCTTCATTTAGCTGAGCCCGAGGCACTCGATCATTCGCACGCAAACAAATCCGCAGGCGACAATCCTTTTAATGAATCCATAAATCACACATTTGTCCCAAAGCTCTGACAGCCTGGACCATCTCTTCGGGCCACCCCCCTTCCGCCAGCAGCTTTCAAGTGGTCACCCCACCGAGGGTTAACCCGAAAGAGGCTTTCACCACCCATCCAATCACCCACTCTGAGCAACCCCCTCCAGCGGTGAAGACGGCGAACGGACGAACGACGGCGACGTCGGCAGAAAATGATCTGCTTTATTGGTCCATAATGAAGTTTATCGCAACCAATCTCTGAGATAGCTAATTAATTACATTGCCACACCGAGTGGCCACCACCCAGGCCAGGCCACAAAGTGGCATCCGGCCATGGTCAGCAAAGTTGTGTACTGTGGCGGTGGCGTGGGGAATGGAGTTGGGTCAAACAGGCTAAACAAATAGTATTATTTTGGTGGTTTCGATGGTTTCGAACCAATAACAAAAAAATCGGGTTTCAAATTCAAAAAAGTAAACTATTTGTTGTTAAAGCTCAGCAGTTCAAAAGAAAGTACAATGCATTGTAGATTATAAAAAGACAATTGAACAAAAACGTAGAAATCCAACATTCCGTGCACGAGTTCAATAGCTCAATTTCCAATATTGCTTCCATCAACTGTACTGGAAAATGTCTTACCACTTTATACCATGGAGTGGCCGACTTGCCATTACCCGCTGGTGCCCAGTACAAGTAGGTACGCCAGGGAAGAAGATCGACCATAACTTGCAGTTTGGTTGACTACTGGAGAGCAATTGGAAGGACACTGTCGCCGACTGTTGGTCAGCAATGTGGAGCATCAAACTAGGGATTCTTAAAATTTTCGATGAAAATTAAAATACATATGTTTTCAAAAATAAACCACCAGAAAAACTAGCGTTTTATATAAGTCCTATAAATTTAACATATAAAACACAATAGATTGTAGGACTAGCCTGTCCCATTTTGAGGTCATCCCTCGAAGAAAATGCAATTTCGACACTCCAGAGCTGAGATATTTGAGTTTTAGTGAGCAAAAAAGTGCCAATTTTCAAAATTTCTCAGAATTCAGAAGCAAGGCCTACTTATTACACGATATTGCAAGCATGTGTCACAATGGTCAGGGCAGACTTGCCTTTTGACGGGTGCGACAACGGTTTGCTATGATACCGGTTTTTCTATGCGGAGTCGGAGTCGGAGCCGGAGTCGGAGCCGGAGTCGGTGGAGTCGGGTCTTTTTGGGGATCTGGAGTCGGAGTCGCCAAATTCGAACAGCTGGAGTCGGAGTCGGCTTAATTTTATCAGCTGGAGTCGGAGCCGAAAATTTTTGTTAACCCGGTGTTGGAGTCGGAGTCGGAGTCGGAGTTATCCTAAACTTAACAAAAAAATATATTTTTTCAGTATTTGCTATAAAACAGCTTAATGTACAAAACTTCTTATATTTTTGATTGTTTTTCTAGTCGCAAGCGCTGCGTTGCCATTTTTCATCATCATAACTCAAAAAACTAAAAACAATATTGGTCCTGTAGTCAGAAATTATTAATCGATTTTTGACAGCTTCCTTTTGTCAGAAATTATTAATTAAAATTTTACCAAATTTAATCCAGCTCTTTCTGAAAAAGTACACACACAGTCATCTTTTACACCAATAGCAAATGTCTTGGAGGTTTTAAGTAAATCAATTTTCAGGAAAAAAGTTATGAGGTACATAAAAAGATAAAAAACAATAATCACTATTTATGGAAATCTGAAAAAAAAAAATCACTGACAGAATAACTCTTCCAACAAATAATCAACGATCATAACAATCTATGACTTAGAACTCAACATGCACGTTTTGTTTATAACTAAGTACAAAAAATCGCGCTTAAAATATTTGAAACTGACAAAAAATATCAACAAAAAGTTGAAATAATCATTGAATATGTAAAATATCTCGATTATCCTAATGATTTTAATAATCTTAAATCTACTAAAATCTGAGAACCTTTATTCCTTAGGCAAACTATTTTGAAATTGTTGAAACTCAAGATTTCAAGATAGGATAGGATTCCAAGATAAAAAAAAATGTAAAATAAAATGATAGGATTTTAATTTATATTTCGAATTTTATTCAAAATAATCAAAATCAAAATGTTATTCAACCGGTAAGAATTTTCTCATACTGTTAGCCCCAAGCCAATATGACGGAAGGTGATTTTCATTGCAACTAAATGTACTTAAAAAATCTTCTTGGAAAGGTAGCTCAAGGATCTTTTTAAAATATCCGTAACCTAGAAAATAATTTACCTGGGGATTTTTGTTTTTTATCCAATTCTAAGTTTTTTCATAAATTTTGATGTAGACGCGACCATACTCCTTTTAAATATATTGAAAATTTTAAAAGCTTTAAATAAATTTAATGAAAATTTGATGTTAAGTTGATAAATCCAAATTTACTTACTAAACTGTTTTTCTGAAAATGCCTTCAAAACTGGAGGTATTTTTTGATTTCTGTTACAAAAACGTATGAAACTTGTAAAACTAGAAACTTTTTTTTGTTTCTTTTCCAGTTAGAGAGTTTTTAAATAATCCTATTCATCAAAGTTTTCGAAATAACAGTTAGGCCGATGCAAATATTAAAAAAAGTTTTTGTCCCTCGGCCCTGGCCGAGGTCAAGCGGGGGGCAAAAAAATAAAAAAATATAAAAATTTAAATAACAAGCCATAATCTTCACATTTAAATGAAAAAAGTGTTTTAAAATGCATTTTACACTAGTTCAGTTGTTTTGCAATCATTAGTTTTCAAAAAATCTAAGATCTGACAAAAACAAAAATTGTATCGAAAAAAAAGATTTTGCATCGAAAATTTTCAAAAAATCTTAAGATTTTTTAATAAACCCAAACATGCTAAACATAATTTTAAACGCAGGAGAATGTATTTTAATTTGATTTCAGCTGGTTGCACTTGAATTTTCATTGAAATTTTGAAGTTTATTGTAAACATTTTTTTTGCCCCCTGATTTTTCGGGCCAATTTTGAAGGGGGGGGGGGGGTGACAAAAACTTTCAAAAATATTTGTACCAGCCTTAGCTAACTTTTGAAACATTTAAAAATATGTGGAGTCGGAGTCGGAGCCAACCATTTTTTGAAAGCTCGGAGTCGGAGTCGGCTAGAATTGGTAGGCCGGAGTTGGAGTCGGAGTCGGAGTCGGTTGGAGCTGAAAGCCGGAGCCGTAGTCGGAGTCGGAGTCGGCCAATCGCATAAAGCCGGAGTCGGAGTCGCTTGAAATATGACCCGACTCCGCAGCCCTGAAAAAAGTGACTTTTTTCAGTAATTCGACTAGGGCGTGCGAGAAAGTATTTTATTATTTTTTCTTGTCAAAGAAAACATTGTTTCTCACATCATAATCTATCATTTAAGAAGTGAGCACCTGAAATTCCTCGACATGACCTCAAAATGGGACAGGCTATTGTAGGACCTTTTCAAAATAAAAACTCTAGAACTGTACTTTTCTTGCACTTTCACCCGACTTTCTCTCATTTTGATTAAACTATACTTGAGCTCAAATAGGCGACGCCTGAGAAGCTATTTGAATTTGCTGGGGCCATTTTTTCGAAAAATGCCAAACTTTGAAGGTCTATACCGAGCTTTAGGATGTTCAATGTCATATATACCAAAACATGCGCAAGGATCTGGCCTACACGCCAGTGATGTTTTTGGTAAACGCATTGGTGGCCAAAGTGCCTCAAAAGTAGACAGTTTTGAAAAAATGATTTTTTACGGGTTAAATCCCATTTAAAATGGAAGGGCGAAGCGCCAGCTCCTGTTACGTCCAATCAAGCATATATTTTGGATTTGGGCTCAGTATGCTCACCGGAATCAGCCCCTGAATGCCCGATAAAAAGTCATTTTTGTTACATCCTAGTACCTATCCAGACTGATTTGCCATTAAGTTAACACTGATCAGTAACGTTCTGTTCCAGATATCATTCATCATTCACAAAAATCTTGGAAATGTATCTTATTCAAACATCATTACCCTCTGAACATCTCGATGATGAAAGATTCCTAAAATAGCTCCTGAATGCAGCATGTCCGTGTTGAAGTTCAGATTCCCAAGGGGAGTGAACGGAAGCCCCAAAACCAAACAGAAAAAAATACAAGAAAACCAATCATCACCCCTTTATGGATTTATCTTGCCTTGATACCACACACACAATCAACTCAATCCTAACACATCCATAGTGGGAAAAGAAGCCACAGAACTAGAACAAGCAGCAACTTCCAGCGTAATAAAGCTCAGCTAAAGTTAATCGACTGGCACTGTGACTCTGGAGTCCGAGAGAGCCGTCGTCCCAAAGCGGTCCTACTTCCCCTGTCCATTATGGATTGATCAAGTTTTGCGCTCGTATCGATGTCGCTCCGTCGTTGACCGACTATTCTTCTTTTCTGCCACCGGACAAAAGGATCTTCCTGGTGATGCTGGTCTGGAAGTGCAAATAATAGAAACTAAACACATCCACAGAGATATTGGATTGTATGTGCTGAATTGCTCTGTCAATCATTTGGGTAATTTGACAACGGTTGCCCAAATCAGTTTGGAATGGCTCGATAAAAATATATTCACGTTTATTATTTATAAATGGGCATTTTTTATGTTTTGAAAGCTCTCACGAAAATATTTGTCAAATTTTAAATGATTAATTTTCATCTATTTATTTAAGAATAATATACAGTACAGCATTCCTGGTAATCCTCGCATAAATCCAGAAAACCGTAAATGATCTAAAATACAAAACTACTTGAAAATTACAGGGTTAGAGCCTTCATCACTTTAATAAAACAATCTATTGATCGAACAACAGGGTTGTTTGAACCACAAACAACATTTTGCCCCAGCCTTTCAGAAATGAAACCACCCCACAAAAGGCAAGCAAAAGTTGGCTCAGATGTATCGAGGAAAAAAGTGGGGGGCGTTGAAGAAATTAAATTAAGTAAGCAAGACTTGGGCCGGTCGAGGCTGGCCCATCCCCCGGGGGAATAGTTTCGCAACCTTGCCGTGATGGATAAGTCTTGCCTCGAAACTGCCAGATCAGAGCACGAAGCAGAAAGTTTCCAGTTCCGTGAGTGCTCTCTGAACAACGGAGCAAAAAAAAAGTCAAAAACTTTGCCCACTAAGACGCAGTCACCGGAATCGGCACCGACACCGGCCTTCTGGAAATGCAGCCAAAGATTTGGCAGTTGTTTTACGGCCTGGAGGACCAGCAGCAGACCCCCGAGGATGGCCAAAGTTTCTTCATTTCTCTCTTGTTCGAATGGATCGGTAGTCCACGTGATCTCCGGCCACCCACGCCAAAGTTTTCGCGTCGGAATAACGCTCCGGGCGCAAATCTGACGCCACCCGACTTGGACCGGAGGACGGACGTGGCCATTAGATGGGCGATTGTTGTTGTTGTTGCTGTGAATGATTTTCTCTTGAAGAGGTGGCCCCTTCCGGCGACGTTGATTTGGGCGCCGATGGGGATTGGAGCAACTTTGGGACGTGATGGATCGTTGCCATAGACAATTTTGAAGATTTTTCTTTGTAAATTTGGCCGCATTCAGGTGGAGGGATGATATATTTAGATAGGCGTGCGAATCGTTGTTTAAATATCCTGAAAGGCTTCTAAACGAGACAAACGAGCAATACTGGTTATAATGTATACATTTTTGGTGCTTCGACAAACTGTTTTTAATAAAAACCAAGAACCATTTTTTTATTTTTTTGTGTGAATGAAAAGTAATATTTAAAAAGAGCAAATAAGTTTGCGTCATTTGCATTTTGTTTTGTGCAAAACTTTTTGTTTTGCCCACTTCAGATCATTACAAATTTTATTTCAAGTTTTTGTCTTCACCAAAATTAGGTGCGCAATGAAAATACCGTTGCAAACGATTAATGTCATTTAATTCTGACTTTCAATTTAATGTTCAGTGTTTGTTTGGTAAATACACAGTCGTGTGCACTGAGTTATATTGGTCGGATATTTGATATTCAAAAAAAAAATTCTTTGAGGCATTTGAAATAATTTCAAATTGGTAAATGCAGGCCTGTTTAACCTCACGCAAGCCATTCGGCCCGCGACGGCTTTCAAAATCATAATTGAAAAACTAACTTAATCCACCTATGTGGTTGATGCCTTCCTCATTTTTAATATAAGTGGTTTGCCAGCTATTTTTTTAGATCCAGAAAAATAAGTACACGGATATAACTTAAGTGGTCATAACTCGAGACAGGGTTGCCAAATCATCAATGTTGTGGACTCGTTGGAAAGGGTTTTTGATTACCTAACCAACGATGTGTCGGATGATGAATCTAGACATCGTTTACATACATTTAAGTAAGATCCGGCTTAAACAAAGTACATAAATATCACTTATGTGGTCACAACTCGAGACAGGGTTGCCAGATCTTCAATCTTTGGACTCGTTGGAAAGGTCTCTCGATTACCTAACCAATGATGGGTCGGATGATGGATCCGGACATCGTTTACATACATTTAAGTGAGATCCGGCTTCAAAAATGTATATACATATCACTTAAGTGGTCATAACTCGAGACAGGGTTGCCAGATCTTCAATGTTGTGGACTCGTTGGAAAGGTCTCTCGATTACCTAACCAACGATGTGTCGGATGATGGATTCGGACATCGTTAACATACATTTAAGTGAGATCCGGCTTCAAAAAAGTACATAAATATCACTGAAGTGGTCATAACTCGAGACAGGGTTGCCAGATCTTCAATGTTGTGGACTCGTTGGAAAGGTCTTTTGATTACCTAACCAACGATGGGTCGGATGATGGATCCGGACATCGTTTACATACATTTAAGTGAGATCCGGCTTCAAAAAAGTACATAAATATCACTTAAGTGGTCATAACTCGAGACAGGGTTGCCAGATCTTCAATGTTGTGAACTCGTTGGAAAGGTCTTTCGATAACCTAACCAACGATGGGTCGGATGATGGATCCGGACAACGTTTACATGCATATAAATGAGATCCGGATATATGTGAAAACACATTTTTATACATAACTTTTGAACTAGTTATCGAAACTTCAAACAATTCAATAGCGATGTATGGGACCATGAACCAAGTCGAATGCAACCGGTTTGATCAAAATCGGTTCAGCCAGTGCTGAGAAAACTCAGTGAGAATTTTGGTCACATACATACATACACACACACATACACACACACAGACATTTGTTCAGTTTTCGATTCTGTGTCGATATGTATACATGAAGGTGGGTCTTTGAGCTTTTAATAAAAAGTTCATGTTTAGAGCAGGATCATAGCCTTACCTCAGTGAGGAAGGCAAAAAGCTTGAGATCAAATTTTCACATTTTCTTCAAAAAAAAAAAAATGGAGACAGTTATCTGAATTTTATGCTCCAGCAATCCAATTTTGCTAATTTACAGTTTATTTGGATTCTGTCATTGTTTTTTTTTAAATACATTTGTTCCAAATCATTTCTAAATATTTCTTTATTTTATTTCAACTTGAAGGATTCAAATTTCGAACAATTTTTAAGTCGTTTACTTCAATTTGAAGTTTATTGAAGAAAAAGTGTAAGCAACAATATTTTGTAAATATTTAGACCGTTGCAAATAGTTTACTAAGCTTATGATGCCCCCCCCCCTTCCGTTCAAAATCGCTCTGAAAAATCAGGAGGCAAAAAAAATATTTTTTTCAAAAAACTTCGAATATTTACAGTAAATAGATGTCTAATCAACTGAAAACATTTTGAAAGCATTTTCCAATGTATTAAAACAAATAAAGCATATTTTTAATTTTAGTTGAATCCCAGTATACGGCACCACTAAAAAAAATCGGCGAAAAAGAAATTCCTCAATACTTGGATATTTTGGAAAATAATGATTGCAAAACAACTGGGCAGGTGTTAAATGAATTTTTAAACCCTTTTGCATTCAAATGTTAATACCGTGGCTTGTAATTTAAATTTTATTTTTTTTTATGTTTTTAAAAATATTTTTTTATAATATACAAAAATTATAGCGTTTTGGAATTGGGATGATGATAAAAATTTTCACAAAAATACGTATTTTTCATGTATTTTAAAAATGCATTTTTTCCTTTTAAAAACCTCAAAATAATTGTTATTGCAATATGGGTATTGAATGATCCAGTTTTTCCCACATTTAGATTGTCATCCCATTATTTTTTTGAAAATGCCAAAAATTTTCTGAATACTACGTAGTTTCGAAAAAATACTCAAAATTTTAATTTTTATAGTATGGGTATCAAATGATTGGTTTTTTTTTATTCATTTACAGTGTTATTTGTTTTAAATAAATACTAAAAAAAAACCACGTATTTTTGAAAAAAAAATCGTTTTTTTTCGTATCAAATGATCGGGATGTTTTATACACTTCGAATGTTAAGACAACATTTTTTTAAATAATTGAAAAAATATCAAAACTATGTATTTTCGCAAAAATACCTAAAATTTCAGTTTTTAACAGTATGGGTATCAAATGAAAGGAATTATTTCATACATTTCAAAAGTTATAATATGTATTTTTTTAACTACAATACAAATTACAAAACTACGTATTTTCGAAAAGATACTCAAAAGTCAAAAATACTTTGCAATATGAGTATCAAATGAGTGAATTTTTTTCATGCATTCCGAAAGTTATAACAATTTGTTTTGAAATTACTCAAAAATTCCCAAAACTGACGGTTTCCACGCGGAATCGACCACTCAAAATCCGGACCATCTCCGATCATAATAAAACTTGCAGGATCGTTTTTCCTACTCAAATCAACAACTCCTGTGCACTCAGTTTAGTAATTCACAATGGCATTTGACTTTTAGGAATTCTTTTAGTTTTAAATTATTGGTAATTACTTTTAAATTGAAAAAATCATATCTTTCGAAGCAGATGTTCAAAAAATCGATCGAAAGTGTGTTTTAACGAAAATCGTGTGCTCTTTTCAATGAAAATATTTCCAAAAGCCGAAACTTTCATTTTCGATCAAAAAACAGCCAAAAATAGAATTTTCTTCGAAAATCAGCCTGAATACACCCTTAGATTCAAAATTTGCCATTACCATTCGAAAGAGTGGACAATTTCCTACTTTTCTTCCATAGACACCAAGTTGGAGCGAAAGCGTTTTCTCGTGGTTTGTAAATAAAAACCTTTTTTCGTTTTTTTTAATTTTTTTTCAAAAAACTAAATTACATAATTTATGGCAAATTTTGTAACAGATCCCATTTTTAAACTTAAAATAAAGTTCTGCTTCCGTGTTTTCGAGTTTTTCCTTGACGTATCAGTTTCAAATACATATAAAAGAAACGAAATAATTACTAAAGATAACCAAAAAAGGTGCACTTAAGATAAAATTTCCTGAACCACTTTTATTATGGAAAAATGTTTATCTCACTCGTCAGTGTTGTTAATACCTGCAAAATATTTTTTTCCTATTTTTTTTGGCTCTTAGGGTGATTTCTGTCGCGTCAGGGCGGTTCAAAGATGAAAATTTTGAGTATTTTTAATAATCATTGTCAAACGCCGTTAAGACTGAACTCCTTGCAAGCCAAATTAGTTACTTTCCATGTACAAACCGGATAACTTAATTTGGTTTAAACAATGTCAAGTTGTTTTTGAAAATATGTGTTTTTTTTTTGCAAAATCGCCATAATTGTCATTTTAAAGCACACCCTGATGTGCCAGGCACGAGCACCATAGAGTTTGGCCATGCCGTTTGCCTGGAAAATTGTTGTAAGTCACTTAGCAGAATTTTGTAAGATGTTCAATAATTTGTCAACGTGTTTTTTTCCTACAATTAAAATAAAATTAAAATCCAACACAGGATTTTTTATTTGTAATCCTGAGAATAATTTAAGTAATAGTTGGACGAAAATGGAGTAAATATCACAGAATTTTACAATTTGCAGCTTTTCTATACAAAAATTGTTGTAGCTTTTCAGATATTTGATGAAATGATTATTCTTAATATAATTAGTTTTGATAAACACGAATAAATGATGTTTCCAGATGAATTTGGAAAATAAAATAAGAAAAAAATTATTTTGCAGGTATTAACAACACTGACGAGTGAGATAAACATTTTTCCATAATAAAAGTGGTTCAGGAAATTTTATCTTAAGTGCACCTTTTTTGGTTATCTTTAGTAATTATGTCGTTCCTTTCATATGTATTTGAAACTGGTACGTCAAGGAAAAACTCAAAAACACGGAAGCAGAACTTTATTTTAAGTTTAAAAATGGCATCTGTTACAAAATTTGCCATAAAACATGTAATTTAGTTTTTTGAAAAAAAAAAAATAAAAAAAAAACGAAAAAAGGTTTTTATTTACAAACCACTAGAAAACGCTTTCGCTCCAACTTGGTGTCTATGGAAGAAAAGTAGGAAATTGTCCACTCTTTCGAATGGTAATGGCAAAATTTGAATTTAAGGGTGTATTCAGCTTGATTTTCGAAGAAAATTCTATTTTTGGCTGTTTTTTGATCGAAAATGAAAGTTTCGGCTTTTGGAAATATTTTCATTGAAAAGAGCGCACGATTTTCGTTAAAACACACTTTCGATCGATTTTTTGAACATCTGCTTCGAAAGATATGATTTTTTCAATTTAAAGGTAATTACCAATAATTTAAAACTAAAAGAATTCCTAAAAGTCAAATGCCATTGTGAATTACTAAACTGAGTGCACAGAAGTTGTTGATTTTAGTAGGACAAACGATCCAGCAAGTTTTATTAAGATCGGAAATGGTTCGGTTCAAAATCGTATTTTTATGGTCGATTTCGCGTGGAAACCGTCAACTACGTTTTTTCGAAAAAAAAATACTCTTATTTAGAGTTGTTAACAATATCATGCAATCATTTGATACCCATATTGCAATACTGATCGAATCAAAACCGTAGCAGTGCAAAACCGAGGTTTGCAAACCCATTTTTTCCAAATCAAGATTTATGTTGTTTGTTTCCTTTTCATTTTTTACCAAACATTATTTCCGGCCCGCCACTGCTTCAGAAAAATCAAATCTTTCCCGCAAGGCCAAATGGCTGGGCACCCCTGATTGAGCGCTAAATTTGAATATCATTATTCAACACTATTAAACATATTTTGAATCAAGCAGAATGCCAAACAAATATTGCTTACCAATTTTGAAGCAGTACATATATTATAATATATAAAAAATAGTGAGGGGAAATAGCTAAAAAAAATAAAATCTAAAATTTTTAAGAATTTTTGTCAGCCAAAACCGAAAAAATTAGGACTATTTATTTTTCGAGTGATTTGATAGCCTCTCCTCAGTGCGGATGGCGAAACCTGACCAACAAAATGCCCTCTTGCAGACAATTAATCATTCTGAATTTTAAACCAAATAAAATTTTCAAAAAGAAGCAAGAAATTAAATCTTCTCATTACAATGCTATAATAAAAAATGAATTTCGAAAGTAATTACTTTTTATTAAATACTCAAAAATTTCACAAAACTTCGGATTTTCGAAAAAAAGATTTATGTTTTCCACAGAATGGGTATTAAACGATCGGGGTTTTTTCATGCAATTTCATTGTAATAACATTTTTTTTTGAAAACACTAAAAAATATCACAAGACTACGCATTTTCGAAAGTTAAAATAAAATAATAAAGATCAACGATTCTAAATTTCTTGAACGGTGCCTTTACCTACATCGCTGCCGAAACCACCAAATCGATCATAAAACCGTTCTAAAGATACCGATTTTGGACAAATATGTTTTTTGAGGTTCCACAGTGGTATTTTTTATCACATGAATTAGTTGCAAACGGTTTTAAGAATCGTTATTGTATCAACATTAGATGCTAAATTTTACCACCTTTTTATCTTGGTGTGTTGCCACTAGCTACTAGCAACTCACATGCTCTCATATTTCCATTGAATTTAACTGAGCGTGTTGGCCACATTTATGACAGATGTTCATTAACCAAGCTCGACTATATTCGCATGGAAAACTGCACACCCGTTTCAGCATAAACATTCATTGGTCTGTTGTAACGTTCCACTATCTACCTGCAGAAACACAACCCACTTTTGTGTTTTCATATCGTACAAGACCCGTAACCACGTGCCCGATTTACGACCTTCGTTATAACTTTGGAGCGCGTACTTTTCGACTTGCAGGATTCTGCAGCAGCGTGTTACGAATCTTGCACGCTGCGTTGCAAACCAACCACAATATCCCAGTACTGGCAGCACCAACGGGTGTAACCATTATTGACTCCCCTCTGGAGAGGGTGCGCGGGAAAACCCCTCGACCAACGTGTGTGTGTGTGATGGTCATGACCAACAGAGCTAGCAGAAAATTAAATCAACATCACCCCCGTGTGACCAGCAGTGCAAAGTTCACGGCAGCACACCGCAGGTATGGCACGGTACGGTTTGGTCTAGATTCTGTCTCCTGGCAACCTTGAACTCGCAGAACAACATTTATCTTTCCCGTTACCAGGGATGATGATGCTGTGCAGCGTAACGGGGCAAGACTGTTGGGCGGTAGGTGAGCATATTTTTTTTTCAATCCACATGCTAGATCTTGAGGCATTGTAACTCATTAAAAATGTCATAAACTGCTAGAAAACAGAATTAAATTCTTTTCACTATCAAAGAAATCACCCTACAATCCACCATCTTGTACTGCAAAAGCAAATCTTCATGTTTCACAACCTTACCCGGGAGAGATGCCGATCTGGTTTCTAGAAGCTGGGAGGGTTGTGAACAGCAAGTGTGTTCGCATACGATTATGCGGGTGTGTGTATGATAAATAAATCAACATTTACGAGCCACATTATCTGGGTCAACAGCAACAAACATCCACACCGGCTGCGTTTCGTCTTGATACCCACAACGATGTTCTGAAGAGTACATCACGTAACGCTGATGGCGTACGATGATGTTGACGATGATGATGTACCCATCATTTGAAATGATGATGAAGGTTCCCCGAACAGGCCAACCAGAACTAGTGCTGGTGATGGGCGGTAGCAGCAGCCGGCACCAGGACTCCATATTGACCAGTAGATTACATGCATGAAAAGATGGGTACAGGGAAATAGACGAGTTAAGATTTATCTGGCATCACTCGATCTATACTTATCGTAAGAAATAGTTGAATGGAATAAAACGAAACATAAAAAATTATTAACTGACGCACATAAAATCCTTGCATTAAATCTTGCAGTTGCACTTAAAATGAATTGTTACAATGCCCCAGAGGTACTTTTAACATGAATTTCCGCCAACTCCCCAAGCTGCAATCAACAAACATTTCCAATAAATTTGCATCGCTTCGGGCGAAACGCAGCTATAATGTTTTCCGAACATCTTCCATCTTTCCAACTCTCCAGATCGCAAAAAAAAAAAAAAAAAAAACAAAAAAAACAAAAAAATAAATCCTTGAGTGCGTCCAAATTGGAAGCTTTCACAATGCCGGGCCACCCTCAACCCACGCTTATGTTGTACACTTTTGTTCGCTGTGCACTTTGGCGCTTTCCCTTCCTTTAGCTGGAAAGAACTGCAACCCACTTATGCTGCTGCAAAGTGACGCTTTTGCCAGGGATTTCCGCTCCTAATGTCCGTACCGGATGATGATATATTGCGCATGAAAGACCGGTACTGCCTCGTGCCCACCCCTCCCCAGACGACTTTTGCTCTAGCACTGGAGCAACAGCTTCCGGTGGTTGGAGTCGGGTTAGCGAAAAGATTACAGGGCGTAATGCGATCGAGTCATGGGTGGCCTGTGTTTTAAAGTTTTAGGTAATAACTAATTTTCAATAAATTTGTTTTTATTTTTAATTTCTGATTAGGTAAGTCGGTAAAGTTGGTCTGAAAAATCAGGAGGCAAAAACATATCTTTAAAAAAATTTAAAATGTCAATTAAAATGTAAGTGCAATTAGCTGAAATCAATTGAAAATGCATTCCCCTGCGTTAAGAATCATTTTCAGCATGTTTGGGTTTGTTCAAAAATCTTTTGAATTTTGAAAATTTTCGATGTACCTTACCGTAAAAAGTTTTTTTTTATCGCTCAAATTTTTCTTTTCATCAACAACAACAAAAACAATGATTTCAAAACAACTGAACTAGAGTAAGATGCATTTTAATTCACATTTTTCAATGTTGAGACTGTGACTGGTTATTTAAATTTTAATATTTGTTTTAATATTTCCATCAACCTTACTACGGTCAGAGATATTTTACAATTTCACGGACAACGTAAAATTCAAGGATTTTCGTTATTATTTATGCATTGATTTAAAAAAAAATACATTTTTCTTATCCGAGCAATTCTTCGAAAATTCGGTCATTTGATTTAATTTTGTATTTTTTTATTCCGGCTGAAACTTTTTTGGTGCCTTCGATATGCCTAAAGAAGCCGTTTTGCATCATTAGTTTGTCTATTTAAGGAGTTACATACATGTAGACAATCTTAATATTTCATATTTCCGAATATTTATTAAATCCTTTCGAAAGATGAATTTCAATTACTCCAGAAAGTTTCATGGAGATATGTCATGATTTAAGGGGTGTACCCCATTTGGCATAATGGACATTTGGCATAACGGGTTTTCATGAAGGACGTTTGGCATAATGGACGTTTGGCATAATTGGTCCAAGACATCAGGGACGTTTGGCATAATGGACATTTGGCATAATGGACGTTTGGCATAACTCGTTCAAAAATCATCAAGGACGTTTGGAATAATCTTTGCTAGCTTTTTTTGTATTTTTTTTTTATATTTTTTTCTATTTTCTAACTAAACATATAATTTTACTCAAAAAGAAGATTTTTTTCAAGAAATAAAGTATCTTTGTCATTTTCTCTCAATAGATGTAATTTTTCCCCTTTTTTAATATTTCTTTTAAAAAAGCTATAAAATGCAATTTTTCATTAATTTACCTAAAAATGTATTTAAAAATAGTTTATAAAATATCAAGATATTTCTCCTTTGCAATACTTTGCTGCTATTTTTTTTGTATAAAATTTTTCCTTCTTTTATTTTATATTCAACCTAACAAAGTGAGGTAAGTTTTGCCAGTCTTTAAATATTTTGCAAAAAAGATTTTTTACTATTTTCCCTTTTCCTTTCTTTTTTAAACCAACCTAAATAATGTATCTGTATTTTGCTCTTCTAATAAATAAATAAGTTAATCAATAAGTTTTTTAAAGCAATTTCCCTTCTTTATTTTTAAACTTAAAGAAGGCAAAATCATACAAAAGCTGTGCAGCTTGTTTTTTTTTTCAGTATTTTGCAATTATTGTTTTTTATGCAATTTTCTCTTCTTCTATATTCAACCTAATGGATGTACATTTTTTCTTTCTGTAAATAGTTGGCAAATCGACGTCGTCGTGCTATCTTGTCGCACCCGCCATTTTGACGTTCCGAGAAAAACGCGTTTTAATGTTTGACCTTGAATATTCAAAAACGAGAGCACGCAATGTAAACAATAACAAACACGTTTTGTTTGGCTCGCCATTCTGTGCATTGTCCCAAAGTTTGGTTGAAGTTGGTTGCTGGAGTCCCGAGTTATAATTACAAATGTTTACGATAGTCTAGCTTGTACGTGCGACAAACGCATCCTGACTTTCCTGGCCTGAAATCCCTTTGGCCTTTTGTCGCACTTACATCAATTTTCATGGAGTGACAAGATAGCACGACAACATTGAAACTACTTTCATATGTAAAGAGACAAAAATGCACGGAGTTTTTTCGGTTTTTGTTGAATATCTCAGGATTGAAATCGAATTTTGGGGATCTATGAAGGTCAAAAGGTGAGGCATTGTGAGCTGCACAAAATGGCGTTCTTAACTCAATTTGGCCCAAAATGCACGTACGACAAGTTAGCACGATGGCGACGAAATGAGTTGTTATGAAATGTTCCCTTCTTTTACTTTAATTCCAACTTTAAGAAGGGAACATCTCTGAAAAAAAAATCTTTTTGAATATTTGAAAATTGAGTTTGATTATGAAAATTTCCCTTCTTTTATATAAAAATCAACTTATAGAAGGAAAAATCTCTTTAAAGATTAACATTTTGCTACTCTTTAAATGTTTGACAATCGCATTATTTTTTATGTTTTTCACCTACATCTATTCAAAAAATCAATTTAATTGTTATTTTTTTTTTTAAATTGTCCCGTCTTTAAGATTGGTTTCGAATAAATAGAAGAAGGGAACTTGCGTAAACAATTGTATTGCGAAAAAATAAACCAACAGAGAAAAAATTGCAGAAGTGAGAAAGACATGTTTAAAGAGAACATCTATAAGAGAATTTCCCTTCTTCAAGTTAAATATAAAAAGATGGGAAAATTTCAAAAAAAAACTTAATTGCAAAATATAAAGAAAAGCCATGTCTCCATTGTCGAAGATTTGAAGGGGTTTTTCTCATCTTTAAGTTGAAATTCATATTAAAGAAGGGAAATTTCATAAAAAAAAATAATGCTAATTATATTGAAAGCGGGAGAATGTAAAGCTAACAAGAGATATTTCCTTCTTTAAACTACATTTTAAATAAAGGTATGAAGACTTCATTGAAATGCTTTATTGTTAATTATTCAAAAAGGAAACAATTTACTATTGTGGAAAAAATATAGAGATGCCTTATTTTTTCGAAACAAATGATAATCTCTTATAGTAATATAAAAAAGGTAAAAAACAATACATTTACATTTGTAAAAATGAAAAATACTTATAAAAAAATACAAAAAACAGTAATAATTATGCCAAACGTCCATTATGCCAAATTTCCTTTATGCCAAACGTCCCTGATGTCTTGGATCAATTATGCCAAACGTCCTTCTTGAAAACCCGTTATGCCAAATGTCCATTATGCCAAATGGGGTACACCCTGATTTAAGTGAGTAGAAGACGATTTAAGTTTTAAGTTTTGCTATGAGCAAAGAGGAATGTCAAACTTTGGGAGCGTTTTTCTCGGAACACCGAGTTGATTTACGGGTGCTCCGATAACTCGAGATTGGATGGACCAAATTGGCTGAAATTTGGGGTGAAGACTCTCAAGACATATCCCATGTGCATGATGATGCCCGCTTTTGAAATTAAGTTTTTTTGAAAAAATACAAAAGTCAAAAACTGACGATTTTTAATATGAAAAACGGAAAATTATTTTTTTCTTTTTTGAATAAACTTTTTTTAAAATCGGCCTTCGAAATGCACACGAAACCGGTTTTATGAATCTACTAACTTCAAATAACTATATCTCGGCAAAGATGCAACCAAATGTCTTCAAATTAGGGCGTCCAATTTTCCCGAGTTTTGAATTTCCCGGGAAACGGGAAAAATACATTTTGAATCCCGGGATCCCGGGAAATTTTAGAAACAGTCATAATATTTATGTTTTTACTATATTTAGTATGTTTTTCAAGCTGCAAATTGCAATGATAGCTCAAAACTATTAATTGGTGATAGTCTACACTTCAATCCAAACAAGGATGGCAGTTTTTAGACAGTCGAAAAGATTTTTGTTTTGTTTTTTTTTGTCATATCAAAAATCAAATTATTCGCTCTACAGCATTGCCTTGGCGTTTTCGATTGTAAGATTTCTACTCGAAACTAGATGTCCGAAGGCTTGATTGTTGAGGCAATTGCAAACCGCTTTTTACACCTTAGCTTCCATCCACCCTAGGAGTCAAACTGACGACCTTTGGATTGTGAGTCCAACTGCCTACCAGCGACTCCACCGAGGTAGGATCCAGGGAGACGACTCCTACACCTGGTTTGAGCTATCGACCTAACCTTCTAGGTTAGACCGGGGCCAATATTTACTTCCCCGTCCGACGGAAGGCGTGATCAGACAAATCCGTGAATGCTGATATAAGTTGAATAAAAATTTAACACTTTTTTAACGATTTCTCAGTATTAAACTGTTCATCTTTTTCTACAACCTAATCTGAATTTCCAAATCAAAACTTGATTTTTTTTTTTCAATTTCGGGAATTCCCGGATTTGGAAAAAATCCCGGGATTTTTGTCCTGGGAGTTCCCAGGATGGACGCACTACTTCAAATTTATATTGATAATAGTTTAAAAAAATTTACGTTCATGCCTTAAAAAAAAGGGAAGCGGTAAAAAAAACAAAAAAAATTGGGAGTGTGCCAATACCACCGCTTTTTGCCAATTGACATGTATGTAACCCCTTAATGTTCCATACAAATTTGGCAGCTGTCCATACAAAAAAGATATAAAAAAAATCAAAAATCTTTATCTTTTGAATGAATTTTTTGATCAATATAGAGCTTTCGGCAAAGTTGTAGTTATATACAATATGTAAAAAAAGTATTTACACCCCTTGAGCACTATGCACATTTTGTGATGAAACATGTAAAAATTTTAAAGTTTGACAGGAACCTAGTACTACGTTTTGTTCAGAAACTCATGCCAAACATTTTGCTACAAACAGCTCATGAAAAGATGATTTCTATAAAAAGTTATATAACAAATACTATTCCGAAAATAAAAAAGGTGCAAAAAAAGTTTGTACACCTTTCGAAAAATTAACATAACTAATGTTATTTGTTGACAAATCACCATAAATCCAGTCTCCCAACTCCAAATAGGCATCCTTGACTGATTAAAATAATTTGGATTGAATATAAAGTTTACTAACTACTTAGTATAAAAGTTTATATAACTCTGAAATTCTATATAAAACTTATCTAAACTTAATTTTGCAAACTTTTAATTCAACTAAATGTCAATATATTACCATAAAATTGCTAAATAAACATTTGGAGTGGGTATAACACCGTTTTGGGGTATTTGTATCGATAGAATAGATTTTCGTTGGAATTTCGTACCAACCCGGAATTACGTCGTCGGAAAATCCGCCGGCATCCGAACCGGTCCACAATTCTTAAGTCAACCTATGTGGCATCGGAAAGGGCATAAAATTTCCGATCTTTTGATACCCATACATCTAGGTTTTCTATAAAACTCACGATTTTAAATACCTGGGCAAAAAGTAAGTTTGATCCACGAGAACAAAAATTCCATACATTTTTGGCAGATTGCTCAAACAAAACCATAACAACGTTTTTACCTAGGTATTTAAAATCGTGGGTTTTATAGAAAACCTAGATGTATGGGTATCAAAAGATCGGAAATTTTATGCCCTTTCCGATGCCACATAGGTTGACTTAAGAATTGTGGACCGGTTCGATGCCGGCGGATTTTCCGACGACGTAATTCCGGGTTGGTACGAAATTCCAACGAAAATCTATTCTATCGATACAAATACCCCAAAACGGTGTTATACCCACTCCAAAATGTTTATTTAGCAATTCTATGGTAATATATTGACATTTAGTTGAATTAAAAGTTTGCAAAATTAAGTTTAGATAAGTTTTATATAGAATTTCCAGAGTTATATAAACTTTTAAACTAAGTAGTTAGTAAACTTTATATTCAATCCAAATTATTTTTTTAATCAGTCAAGGATGCCTATTTGATGTTGGGAGACTGGATTTATGGTGATTTGTCAACAAATAACATTATTTATGTTAATTTTTCGAAAGGTGTACAAACTTTTTTTGCACCTTTTTTAGTTTCGTAATAGTATTTGTTATATAACTTTTATAGAAATCATCTTTTCATGAGCTTTTGTAGCAAAATGTCTGGCATGAGTTTCTGAACGAAACGTAGTACTAGGTTTCTGTCAACATTAAATTGTTTAGATGTTTCATCACAATATGTGCATAGTGCCCAAGGGGTGTAAATACTTTTTTTACATACTGTATAAGAGCTACACTGAAAAATAATTAAACACGGTAAAAAGTTTTTTTTTGTTATTTTTAATTTAACTTTTTGCTACAAAACCTTGATTTGTAAATCAACACTATTTTATATATTTTTGAATCAAGAGTAACATTTCAAAAGAGTCACACATTCAATTTTACGTCCTTTTTAAATGTTAGTCTAGATTTAATAAAAATTAATAAAAATTCGAAGAGATCCGAAAATTTCACGATTGATACATATTTTAACATTTAAAATTGGACCATTAGCTGCAGAGTAGCGTGGTTCACGTTTCTATGAAAAAGACAAAAGTTGTTATTTTGTCTTGCATCAACCGGAATTTCGTTCTTTTATGTCCCCAGAAGCACTCCTGAAAATTTGAGCCCATTTGGTAGGTCTAGGAGCTCCAGTTTAATTTGAAATTTATATGGGATTTTGATTTATTTTCCATGGGAAACTATCTTTTTACATTGTATTAGGATTTTTTTATAAATCGATTAAATGACTTCTTTAGAACATACCAACAAGTTAGGAAGTGACCCTTTAAAGATACAGATACTTTTAGATGGTGGCTTTTGAAGGGGCCAGCCACCATCTAAAAGTATCTGTATCTTTAAAGGGTCACTTCCTAGCTTGTTGGTATGTTCTACAAAGTTGTTCCCCAGTTCAAAACCTATCTTCTACTATAAGAATCAAGTCATTTCATCGATTTATAAAAAAAATCCTAATACAATGTAAAAAAAGATAGTTTCCCATGGAAAATAAATCAAAATCCCATATAAATTTCAAATTAAACTGGAGCTCCTAGACCTTACCAAATGGGCTCAAATTTTCAGGAGTGCTTCTGGGGACATAAAAGAACGAAATTCCGGTTGATGCAAGACAAAATAACAACTTTTGTCTTTTTCATAGAAACGTGAACCACGCTACTGCAGAGATATCAACATAGAAAATGGTGGGTTGTTGGGCGAAACTAACAAAAAAAAAACATAAATTTTCCTGATTTAAAATCTTTGCATGGCAATATCTCAGCAACTTATGGTCATATCATCAAAGTTTAAAAAGAAAAATGTAGAGAATTTTCCCAGCTTTTTAAAAATATTTTTTCGAAAGTGTGCAAACATGGGCACTTTTTTTATCTTTGCTCTAAAAAAATACCTTAACTTGAAAACGGTGCACTTTTTCAAAATTTCAGTAGCGTACTCTTTGATTAAAAATTCATCAAAATTAAGTTAAAAAATTGTTTTACTGTTTTAAAATCAAAAAGTCAAACAAGAAATCACAAAAAATTAAACCGTGCATCATTTTTTTTTTCAGTGTATCATTTATCTATACCTACAACTTTGCCGAAGACACCAAATCGATCAAAAAATTCCTTCAAAAGATATAAAAAATTGAATTGAATTTTCAAAAGTCATTTTTTTATGGACGGCTGCCAAATTTGTATGGAAAATTCTGTGGACAAACTAATGATGCAAAACGGCTTCTTTGGGCTAACCAAAGAGACCAAAAAAGTTTCAGGCGGATTAAAAATATAAAAAATTAAAATTAAAAATCCATTACGTAGAGAATTACTCGTCCACAAAGGTGTAAAGTGTAAATTTGATTTGTTTAAAATTGAAAAATATGCCCCTTTAAAGTTTCGTGTTTTTTTCTTGTGTTTTGGATAGTGAACTTTAAATTCTTGCAGGAATTCTCAGGGCTTTAAAAAATGGTGAAATGATTTTAATGTTTCAACTGTTTCAACACTTTTGAAAAAATATTTTTAAAAAGCTGGGAAAATTCTCTACATTTTTCTTTTTTAAACTTTGATGATATGACCATAAGTTGCTGAGATATTGCCATGCAAAGATTTTAAATCAGGAAAATTTATGTTTTTTTTTTTTTTGTTAGTTTCGCCCAACAACCCACCACTGCCCATAATTGAAAATTCGGCTATTATGCCAAATCAAGTATTCCGAGAAAAACGCGTTTTAGTGTTTGACACAAAATCTCCGTCAAGGTAATTTCCCATAAGAGTGGCATATTAGCCGTTTGGTTTTTCGCATCGGCAGCCAAGTCTAGACACTATTTCAGTAAAATTCAAGTTCCGAGGATGCGTTGGAACGTCCTCTACCACCTGGTGCTAATATCTCGTTTTTGCCAAAAGTGGATATTAGCCGTTTTTTCAATGGAGGGCAGTGCAGCTAATGGTTCAATTTTCAATGTTAAAATATGTATCAATCGTGAAATTCCACCTCTTGGTTTTCTTGAAATATTTTTAATGTCTGAAGCAATAAAAACTGGGAATAGCTCATGTTGTTTGTAATGCATCAGAAATTAATTTCTTGTCTAGATAAACGAAAAAATTTGTGTGATTTATTTTTTCAGGTCAAGACAAACTCAAGAATTTGTTTAGTTTATAATTATTGTTTATATTAAAATAATAACTTTTTGTGTCTTGTGAACACTTTAAACCGAAGCCATTTGTTAACCACGAAACCATCTAACATAAATGAAACCGTGAAAATAAAATATAATTAATCAAATCAATTTATCAAAAATTCGCAGAAAAATATACATAAAAGTCCTTTTGTCACCAAATTTCCCAAATCATTCCATGCTGCAAATTATTAAAAAATAGGACAAAGTTTCAAGCAAATCGCAAGAGGATCGACAACTTTTTTCGATTTCGTAAATAACAAGTTGCTGCAAACATAAAACCTCAACAAAAAACAATGCGAACAAGCAACGCTACTGAGCTGAACCAGGTCCCGGTTAGTTGGCTGGTTGTTGGTTGCACGATATTGGCAGTAATGCAGTTCGTTAAGTTTGCATGGAGCAAGGGCAGAGACCTTCCGCTCTTCGGCGGAGCTGCCACTTTCTGTGTTGTTGCAACTTTTTCTGCAGCATCAAATCCGAGCGCTATTCTTTGTGCTAGAGGCAGACTAGCGCGATGGGAGGTTGTTTTGGACTTAAATTTACGTTCAATATGACGTTCCAATGCTTAAAGTGAAATTAAAAAAAAACAAAAGTTCTGTTAAAATGCCAAAATAAAAATTAGTTTATGTCGAAGTTTTGAAAAATCTGCAACTACCCTCCTGTAAAAAGGACACGTGTGAGCTAGAACAAGAAAGGATGTAGATGCGGTCGCTTCCTGGAGCTAATCCCCAAGAAGTTGAACGGTGGGGCTAACAAGGGGATGCTGGGTCGTCGGTTGGTTGGCTGGATGGATTATGCAAGGGTTTTTGATTTCAAATAAGCAGTGATTACCTGCTTCCGGAGAGGGGAAAAAAGCAAACTAAGAAAAGTGACATAGTGCTGAGTTGTTTGCTATAAAAAAGATGATATTATTGTTCGATTATCTATTAGATCGGTGACAGTATCTTACCAAAAACAACAGCCAGTCAATCTTTAAATTACCGAAAATTATATTATCTTATATTTTACAAATAAACGTTCAAGCTGTGGAAGGAATCCAATGGAAACCCCCCGAGGGAACTGATATCATTCTCTGTTTATTAAATTCCTCAGATTCGTCAAAGGAGATGTCCTCTAGCAGCAAGCAGTTATCAAATTTCACTGGTGACTCTTGTGCATGGGGGAGTTTGTGAAATAATCTTGTGCCTTCTCATACAAAGCACATAAACAAAAACATTATCACATACACCCACACACACCCACACACGCACTAAACGCAGTGTTGGTTTGGTTACTTCATTAAATTCTAAAAGGGCATCTTGCTGCTTTTTCCAACTGAGGAGAGATTATTGCTTAAACAAATATTATTGTCAACACTGTGAATTTTAAGATCTGAATACAGTTGCATTTTGTGTTAGAATTAATTAAAATCTATTTTTGATTCAAATTAGAATAAATTGCATAAGTTTTGCATATTCTCTTAATCCAAAAAGAATTTTTTTTCAGTGCAATTCAAGAATTTTATGGGGTGAACTTTGGCTGTGACTGGACTAGCACAAGAATAGTCTGATGGTAGGGTCAGACCAAAAGAGACTATAGTGATAATCGTTTGCGTAATTGTTTTGATACAATCGTCACCAACAACTGGGGACGATGAACGAAACGAGTTCTCGTTTGAAAAGAAACGTTAGTCACATTTACATTCCTTTTGTTCATCACAGAAAAGAAATATTTCAAAATGTTGGCAAGCATTTTGTGTATTTGTCTGAAGATTATTTTAAAGGATCATTTAAAAATATCGTGCTTCTACTAAATCTATTGAAGAAATTTGTTAAGTTCTTATAGTATTTTTAATGCGAAAATGCTTATATTTCAACACAACTTGAATCATCACATAAAGTGTCCACGAAGAGTCGTGGCGCACAAACCAAACACTATCGCTTGCTTCACAGCCAATAGAGCACACTTTCACAAGCAAATGCTAGTACCGACAACGTCCTTCCGTCACATCAGTTTGACGTAAAATTTCACTGCTGGGCGAAATACGCACAGGAACACTGGTTTTCATTTTCAACCGTGTTTATATTTACTAATTATTGTTTGATTTTTTTTGTAACTTTATTAATGGACTCGACTTAATTTTAAAAAAAATTGTCCATCCCGATCCAAAATTTGAGTGCGATTGCCTTGGTCGAAATAATGAGATCCATTTTTTTATGGTCATAACGGTGTCCTAAGACGGTATACCTAAAATGCTGTTTTGAAAGTATCGGGACACATAGCTTGCGTCTAAAAATATTGTTATCGGATTCCTCAAACATTTTATTTTTTTATTTTTTGAAAACAAAATATTTTTTTAAAAACAAAACACAGCAAAACTACAGTGGACTCTTCCTGTATCCATATTAAAAAGGGTACGTTCTCCACCAACTCTTCAATTAGCGTGAAACTTTGTCCTAAGGGGTAACTTTTGTCCCTGATCACGAATCCAAGCTCCTTTTTTTTTCTCTCGTGCGGAAGAGCGGTCCGAACCATTGAACAGTCGAAAAAAGATTTTTTTTTCACCTGAAATTGTGATGAAGGTGTCAAAGAAACTTTTTTTTTATAAGACGCCCGATTTAATGGTGTGCTAGGAATTCCTGAAAAATGCATTTTTTATCGAAAAACTACAAAAATAGCTTCAAAAATACCGCAATTTTTATAAACACAACTGGTAAAAAATGTTGTGACACGTCATGTTAAAGGAAGTTTAGAGGACTTTTCGTATCTGCAAGAATCCAGAAGGGCCTTTTTTTGGCGAGAGCAAAAATTTTGTGATTTTTTCGTGAAGCTCGGATACGTGATCAGGAGTTTTCTTTTCTTAATTTGAGCAGCAATTCCTTGCTTTCTAAAATATTGATATTTTCATAATTTGCAATCTGTTTTTCAGAGGACCATGGGACCGTGGTGTAGGGGTAAGCGTGGTTGCCTCTCACCCAGTCGGCCTGGGTTTGATCCCAGAAGGTCCCGGTGGCAAATTTTGAGACGAGATTTGTCTGATCACTCCTTCCGTCGGACAGGGAAGTAAATGCTGGTCCCGGTCTAACCTAGAGGTTAGGTCGATGGCTCAGTCCAGGTGTAGGAGTCGTCTCCATGGGTCCTGCCTCGGTGGAGTCGCTGGTAGGCAGTTGGACTCACACTCCAAAGGTCGTCAGTTCAAATCCCGGGGTGGATGGAAGCTTAGGTGTAAAAAGAGGTTTGCAATTGCCTCAACAATCAAGCCTTCGGACACCTAGTTTCGAGTAGGAATCTCGCAATCGAGAACGCCAAGGCAATGCTGTAGAGCGAATAATTTGATTTTGATATTGATTTTTTTCAGAGGACATATTTTTTTTTAAATTTGACATTATTGTTGATAATTATTTTTGAATGACAAACTTTTTTTTAATTTTTTAAAACTTGAATAAAATGTAGCAATTCTCTACAAAAAAGATTTTTTTTAATTTACATTTTAGTAATTTTAATCCGATTAAATTTTTTTTGGTGCCTTGGGTATGCCTAAGGCTACCAACTCTTGCTGAGCAAAAATCCGTACACTTTGCCGATATGACAACATGGCAAAACAAAAACTGTCAATGAATTATTTAGATAAATTTAATAAAATAAATTTGAGAATGGAAAATATAACATTGTGCCGTTTTTACAACTAAAAAATTACACAATATCATTATGTTCTTAAATTTTTTATTTTATTTTTTGTTAAACGTTTAAAAGTTTACGAAATGTCAAGTTTGATTTTACAAATAATATTGTTCTTAGTGCTTACACGAACACTTTTCCAGATTTTTATTTATTGAAATGGTCCTATAACATGTGAAACACAACGGTTTATAGGATCTTTAAAAAACTCTGACTTCATAATTCAAATGTTCAAATGTTTTCACAAGTTTTAGAAAGCCTTTGGAATTGGATAAATTTATTTAGTAAGGAATTTCTAAAAGAGCAATTCTAGAGTTTTTTTTTCATAAAGGTCCTATCAACATATGAAAGACAATAGTTCAAAAAACTCTAGAATTATTGATAATCAAGTTTGAATTGAGGAAACCCCGGAAAACTCCCTCCGCCAACTCACACAGCAGTTGCCCGACCCCTCTTCGATTTTCGTGAAACTAAAGGGAAATTTTCGTCCCTGATTACGAATCCGAGGTCCATTTTTCGATATCTTGTGACGATGGGGCGGTACGACCCCTTTCATTTTTTTTTTTTTGGTTGTTTACTAAGACACGTTTTTCGGATAGAAATTTGGTGTCAAAGGGACTTTTATGTAAAATTACTTGTTTTTTTTTTCAAACTTTGCAGGGTAATATTTAAGAGTGTAACAATGTTCTGCAAAGTTGAAGAACAGACAAAAAAAAATTTTGATATATAGACATAAGGGGTTTGCATGTATTCTTTACGAGTTATCAGAGTTTTACAAAAAAGTTTTTCGAAAAAGTTATGATTTTGACCATTTTTGACCAGACTAACATTTCAAAAGGACCAAACATTAAATATTCAATATTATTTTAACATTGAAAATCGGACCATTAGTTGCTGAGATATCGACTTTAGAAAATGGTGGGGTTGTTGGGTGAAATTAAGAAAACATCAATTTTCCTGTTTTTAAATCATTGTAAACTAAAGATTGTTTCAACAAAGTTCAAAAAAGCAAAATATTCAAATTATAAAAGTTTCAGTTTTTACACTAAATTAATAAAATGTAAGGAAAATGCATACAAAGTTTGGTCGTTAAACATCGGCACTGTTGTTGTTTAAACTTCAATCTGTCTCAAACATAAAATTTCGACAAACAGGAAACCCAATTTTAAAATTTTCTTCTGCCTTGATTTGATAATTAGTTCAAAACTAAATGGGAGAAAAAAGTTGCAACGAAAATTGTTTAGAACCAATGTTTCAGAGCAGGGGTAGACATTAAGGGAAATTTATTTCTATGGTATCACTTCCTCAGTTAGGTATCCATGAACACTTGAAAAATAGGATAGTTGAAGGGCAAAATCAAGTATTGCACTAATTTTCGGTATAATATTGAGTTTTGTTTATTTCACTTAACCCTCTACTGCCCAATATTTTTCTTTAAAAAAAAAATATTTTTCCCGTGTTCAGGAGGTTCTTTTGTTCTACGAAAAACGTTTCTTCTCTTGTTTTATGTCTTTCTTGTTTCATTTTTAGTAATTTAATTTTCATTTATCTTGTTAAGTTTATGTTTGTTTTTGGTAGTAATTGGTCTATTCTACCACCTCCTATTATTATATTTTCCTATCTAATTTTTTCATGTTTTTTTAAGTCACTTTTTAAATTTTTTGCTTGTTTCTCACATTTTCTGCTATAAGATGACACCATTATCATTAAAGTTTTAAAAATGCGTAGAGGCATAGTCTAAGACACTAGAAAAAATACTGTATACTTCTTTTTTCTTAAAATATAGGAAATAAAAAAAACGCAGCTAAAGTTGACCCTTAAAAATGTCAAATGGCATCGCCGTGTTGATTATTTCTCTCCAATTGTCTCCAAGCTATTTTTTTTTTTTGTCAGCCAGTGCTCTCAGCGTTGATGTCGACAGTTCGAGTTTCCCGAGGAAAATCGTTACAGTGGGGTCTCGCGTAGCCCCAACACCCATCGATTGCCCCGGTACAATTTATTGCGATGGCTCACCCACGGAACATGATCAGAATTTCGCGACGCCTCGTCCAAAACTTCATACACTGTTGATGTTCACAAATTGTGTATGTGCACGGGTCTGAATGTAGCGGGGACACCAGCCATCTCCCACGTGGTGTGTACATGTTGTAATCAACACGCAAAACTTCGGGAAACTCTGCGAAAAAAAAAAGCCCAGCACGTCGAAGCGTTTGATCGACTCTCTGCTGGGCTACCATCGTTTTTGGAAGCAGTTGTGATGGAATGCAAAATGTTCAAGTGCGTAACGGAGGGACGTGTTCAAAACACGGAGAAAGGTAGTTTTCGCCGAAGCCGACCTCAATGGAGCGCTGAAAACTGCCTTGTTGCTTTGAAGGAGAAGAAGATTGGCACACGTGCAACAATATAGGCGTGTACACTTTGGTTTCAGAAAACAGCAAACATTGTGCTGGCGAAATGGTTTCCGAGGTGATGGTATAGCTATTGAGCTTGCCATGCAAATATTGCAGCCAGCAGGGGAATGCGTTGTTTGCGTATCCAATTTTGAAATATTTCAAGGAGTATTTTTTGATTGTGTTATGTAAACCGGGAGTTTTTTTTGTGAAATTCTAAATTTAGAATAAAAATGATAAGAGCTGCACAACAGAACATGTTTTCAAAACAATGCAACTAATTCTTAGAACACAACCCGTACCTTTCGAATAAATCAATCACAATTTCCCACCACAAAGTCAAAGTTCGTCAGCACCAAACAGTAACCTTCTGGGCTTCCACGTATTTCATTCAAAGATTATGAATAAAGCTGCGCCACATAAAAAAAATAATAGCTCCGATCACTTCGTGGAAGGTTTGCCCGCACGAATGGACCAACGATATTGATTTTGCTCACACATTTTCCAACGACCTTTCGGTTTTGTTTGCCCAAGGCCTTGAAGAAGCGTTTGTTGCCGCAAGTCAACCAGCGCGATGAACTGTAAAAATGAGCCTGAAAGCTTCTAGGGAAGCTCACGCGCTCAAGTGTTTTTGCAGTCGAAAATTGATGAAAAAAGTTTGATAATGATTTTCGTTTCGCGATAAGAATCTAAGAGGGAGATATACTTGAGTCTTTATAAATAAATTGATTTGAGATATTTTTATGAATTTGTGCATTTTAAAAACATAAAAAATATGAAAAATATCTTTATCATTTTAAAATTAAATTTTTTCTAACTTTTATCCAGATACCGTGTTTAAAGAATCACAGTGATCAGTCTCGAAAACTTCTCTTTTATCGAGAGAACACACAAACACACCTTTCAATGTATAAATCTCATATCTTTATGGAAAATTCTACGCCAACTCACACAGCAGTTGCCCCGACCCCCCTTCAATTTGCATGAAACTTTGTCCAAATGGGTAATTTTTGTCCCTGATCACGAATTTGAGGTTCGTTTTTTGATATCTCGTGACGGAGGGGCGGTAAGACCCCTTCCATTTGGGTAATTCTATACGAAATCGGGAAAAGTTGCCTCGACCCCTCTTTGATTTGCGTGAGACTTTGTCCTAAGAGGTAACTTTTGTTCCTGATCACGAATTCGAGGTTCATTTTTTGATATTTCGTGACGGAGGAGCAGTACGAGCCCTTCCATTTTTTAACATGCGAAAAAAGAGGTGTTTTTCAATAATTTGCAGCCTGAAACGGTGATTAGATAGAAATTTGGTGTCAAAAGGACTTTTATGTAAAATTACACGCTCGATCTGATGGCGTACTCAGAATTCCGAAAAAAACGTATTTTTCAACACTAAACACGTTTCAGGCTGCAAATTGTTGAAAAACACCACTTTTTTTCGCTTGTTCAAAAATGGAAGGGGTCGTACTGCCCCTCCGTCACGAGATATCAAAAAATGGACCTCAGATACGTGATCAGGGACAAAAGTAACCCCTTAGGACAAAGTTTCACGCAAATCTAAGAGGGGTCGGGGCAACTTTTCCCGATTTCTTGTGAGTTGGTAAAGAATTACCCTTATCAAAAAAAAATGTATTTAGCTATTTTCGATCACAAAATTGATTATGCTTCTGAAGATGAAATTATGAAATTTGTTTGTCAATATTTTCGAAACTACTTTTAATCGCATTTTTTACCAAAATTATACCTACGGTACCGTAAAACGGGGTGACTTTGATAGGTTCGAGATTTTTCCGCAAAATGAAGAATACACATTGTTCGATAGCTAGGCCATACCGGGACTTCAACCCTGGACGGAGTGGTAGTATGGTCAAGCAGTGGACAGATTCTCCATCTGATCCACGGGCATGAGGTTGTAGTTGTATCGACCGCGGCCTCTTGCTATCCACACTATCTTCTCTACGTTTCTCGGGGATTCTCTTTTGACTCTAGGGAAAGCGTTAGGACAGCAGAATCCACCTACACGGGCCGAAGGCCCAGATATCTCCGTAGGCTTGATCGCGGAGGTAACAACTGTTCAGGGACTGATCTGATCAGTCAGTCTCCACTGGACCGCGGTGGACAACGGTCAGGATGACCGCGCCGCGCCGTATTTTAACTCGTTTAGTGTAACTTGTATCGTTTAGTCTAAGTGCTGTAAATAAAGTTGTTATCGTGTACTTCGTGTTTAATGTAACCGCGGGTGTTTCATTTGGCTGCACGATGACCGGAACCAGGGAAGAAGTGGCTTGGAGGCCACTTCTGCCAGCAGCACAACACCACCTCTAAACGGCCCAAACTCAGCACAACTCCATGGCAAGTGAGCCCCCCTCCCCCCCCCTCTGGCGTGTTGGATGCGGACCTCCAAGCTATCGAAGGAGAGGTCCCAGGTCCGGGATCCGACACCATTATGTTGGGGACCTGGTTGCCTTCGATAAGTGGTCCGTGGTTCCGTTGGTAGGTCCCAACATAGACCGATGGTAGATTGGGCGCAGATCCATCTGCGCACACACACACTGGTTGAGGAGGTCCAATTAGTCCGCGGGAACGACTCCCCGGGCTTCCAAATGACGGTTTCGTAGTCACCGCAATAAATAAAACACGCGAATTACCGTAAACTACACGAATTCTAACAAGAACGTTTATTTCTAGGACTGTACAATAATTTACAATCGCCGCGCCGCGGGCGCGACGGTCACCCCGTGACCTTTCCCCTTTGGGGACCTTTTTCCAACTTGAGTTGATTTCTACTTTGTGCGATCGCTGAACCTAGTGCGATGTTTTTATCATCGACTAGAGAGAAAGTTCTGGGAGAAACTTCTCTCCGCTCAGTCTACCTAAACTCTCAATAAATGACCCCCGGTCTTTGATGATCGTTCGTATTTGGTCCAGTGGAAGTCAACCTGACTCTCCAACACACATTAAATGCTATGGAATCATACTGACTATGGTAGAGAAGTGCTCAAAGCACATCAAGAAGAAGTTTTCATACAATTTTAAAAAGTTTAAATAGTTAGTTAGCTATAATTAAGAAAATGTTAATGGATAGCATTATTTTAATATTTTCAAAATATCGTGATTTTCTCAATGAACATGATTTCGAATCGCAAAACGAAATGCATTTTCTAATTCTTTGGACATTTTTCCAGAGTAGGTTAAATAATTTTGTAAACAATAAATACTTTTTGAGATATAATTCAACAAAAATTTCAAATTTATAGGCATTTTCAGAAGTACAAATTTTATATTCGTGCTTCGAATTCAGTTTAGAATGCAATTGGAATCGATAATTTTATAAACAGAACTAGTTTTAACAAAATTAGGACATTTTTACAATTTTACCTAAAATATGGTATGTTAGGTAACAGATACAAGAAAATTGATTTTTTTTTTCTTAAAGAATGTCCATGACCAGGGATGGAATAATCGCACAACAATCAATTTCGCTTGCGAACGCGATCAATTTCGCTTGCGAACACGAAAAGAAATGGCTGGCAAAAACTCAAATTTCATCCATTTTTTCAGTTCAAGGAGCAAAAGATTCGTTTTTTAATTTGTGAAAATGTGTAGAAGAGCAAAAGTTTAAAAAAATCAAACTGGCAAAACTGTAACGATTTTTGTAGTGTGCCTTTTAAAAGTCCAATTTTACGATGTTGTCCCGTCACGCTACATTTTTATTTCAGGGGAAGCACAGGTACTATATGGTTCATTCTGGATGATATTTCTTTATAGGAAAATCAATTATCTTTCCAAATATGTAATAACATTGGGGGGTTTCTTCTTTTATTTTGCCACTACAGCCAAAACGCTGAAAAAAACTTGGATTTTTTTTGAAAAGGAGCCGAAGAATCGGTCTCTTGCTTGTTAATGCGGTAGAATCACAGATTTTAACCCTAGGGAGTCCTTGGATGACCCAAGACATCCCAACAAGTTGTTACAACAATGCACTGTAGCCTACCACTCTGACTGAAGCAGTCTGGGTAGGATCCGTAGCCAAAATCTTGAAGAATCGACTTGTTTCTTTGGTAAGCCTCTTGCTCAAAATTCCCGAAAGTTTCGATCGGAATAGAAAATCCCAGATGTTGCAAAACTATGCTTACATGTTTTAATAACATAACGAAATAAAATACAATTGATACATTTTGAAAACTCTCCGAAAAATTACGAAATCCCAAAGATCCTTAAATTAAGTCATTTTCAAAAATTAATTTATGGACGTTTTTTTTAAACGGTTCTCGATTTAAACAGCCCCCGTTTCGTTGTGTAAATCAAGAATATGGTGTACCAACCTCAGCGATGGTAAATTTACGTGGAAATAAAACTTGAACACCTTCAATTTATTTTTTACAAGATGAGCTATGACTATCAAAGTCACCCTGGGTTTCAAAATAAGAATGTTCAACCCCTAACAGACGGTAATAACCAAATTCATGCCATTTCAATTGGTCTGATATTGATTGAAAGCCAAAACAACTTTGCAATAACATTTTTTGCTATGGAAGAATAACTCCAACTGTTATTGAGATGATCGGATTAGTTGTTGAAATAACAAAAAAAAAAAAAAATTTTTTTTCGAAGAATAACTAAACATTTTAATGTAGGAGCGGCCGTGGCTGACTGGATACGGTGTTCGCTTTGTAAGCGAATGGTCCTGGGTTTGATTCCCATATGCTCCCAACGAGAAAGTATAGGAAATATTAATCTTGAAACTCTGAACATGAACGAGAAATCAAAAGTCACGCTCGAGTCGGGGTTCGATCCCCCGTCCTTTGGATTGGTAAGCAAAAATGCTAACCACGAGGCCATCGCGACCAGGTGAGCTATGACTGAAATTAGGAATACTGTTACCACCATCAACTATATACGCGCTGAGTCCTTGTCCATTTGACAAGGGCTCGGAAGTTCTAAATAACGTTTGAATCCGATTGGTGCAAACGTTCTTCAGGGCGGGGCTTGTCGACAAAGCTGAAGTACCTCGCGTTCGGCTAGCCAGCGTAGAAATGGGTCACCGAAGCTCGGCAGAGCTAACACCTTCCAGATGCCTATGCGAGTTATTTGCATGTATAGAATGTAGATCTGTGGGTCTCGTGGCGCAGGGGTAGCGGCTTCGGCTGCCGATCCCGATGATGCTATGAGACGCGGGTTCGATTCCCGCCTTATCCACTGAGCTTCTATCGGATGGTGAAGTAAAACGTCGGTCCCGGTTTCTCCTGTCTCGTCAGAGGCGCTGGAGCAGAAATCCCACGTTAGAGGAAGGCCATGCCCCGGGGGGCGTAGTGCCAATAGTTTCGTTTTTTTTTTTAGAATGTAGATCTAAAAATACATGGAAACAACTCAATTTGTAAGAAGCGGCCGCGTGGTCCCGTTTGGTTGGTTGCACACACACACACACACACACACACACACACACACACACACACACACACACACACACACACACACACACACACACACACACACACACACACACACACACACACACACACACACACACACACACACACACACACACACACACACACACACACACACACACACACACACACACACACACACACACACACACACACACACACACACACACACACACACACACACACACACACACACACACACACACACACACACACACACACACACACACACACACACACACACACACACACACACACACACACACACACACACACACACACACACACACACACACACACACACACACACACACACACACACACACACACAATAACTAAACATTTTAATAGTCTGTCATTACAATAACAATCCAATAAAAAAAAATTCAGAACAACGAATAACAAATCTTGTTATAAATAACATAAAATATTACTGGCTGAGTATTTTAAAATATCAAAAAAAATTTGTTCTCAACTTATTTCCGTCTGCTCGGGACGCAATTTTTTTAATGCACTATTGAACAAACTTTTTATCAAAGATAGTGCATGGACCTTGTGTGGCCTACCCCAGCACATGTTTCAAAAATAAAAATCTTAAGAAAAACTTTAACAGTAAAAAAATAAATTTAAATCTTGTCAATGTCACCCCGCTTTACGGTATCAGATTTTGCACCATCCTAAATCAGTACCAAACTAATGATGCAAAATAGCTTCAAATGTTTATGCTCTTGTGGATCAATTGGACCGCGCACTGGACTCTCAATCCAGAGGTAGCTGAATCGAATCCTGCGGCAGGCGCTCTAAAATAAGCGTAAATATGGCTTTCTGGTGCCTAAAAAACCAAAGCAATCCACATTAACGACCCCGGGACTTTTGTGGTCTCTGTTGCAAGTTTCTGCTCATTTCTAGGCGTCCGAAGGTTATGTGTGGTGAGTCACACATAAGACGTTTTACTTCCCCATCCGATAGAAGGCTGGTGCCTAAATACAACAAAAAAAGTCATGTTACGAAAACGTAGAGAAATACTCTTATTGCAAAATTAAGTGAAAATGTATTCAAGTGAATTGTAAATAAGTATTTTTAAACACAGGTCTACACGTGTTTGGCATTCGTGCCTTAAAAAAAGATTATGAACAAATTATAATGGATCAATTTAATTTTCTTTAACGCAAAGCACACATTTTGAAAAAAGCGCCTCTTCGCAGAACGAATCATAACAAGCTATTTTGTGACCTTCCGTCACCGGCGCCTGAGCTTTCATCTTCGCAGAACGTGGGAAAATTGCAGGGCTTTTTTTTTTGTTCGTTATGTTTTCCAGCCTCTTCTGCCGTCATCCGTTGCGCTTCATTGGAAAATCACTCCTCCCTTTCGACAACATGACGCAGAGGCCAAAATCGTTACTAAACGGGGCTCAAATTGAAAAGTCGTTTTTGCACGCCTTCTTGGGAAATCTTTTTAAAGGAAATCCCACAAGAAACTCGACCTTTATTTTGGTGGGAAGAAGCTAAGCGAAATTATTTGTAAATTATCGAAACATTTCTGAAGATGGTGGTGGTGGCAGTGGTGGCGCTGGAAAAGTTGCTTTTATTAACAGTGAAATTAAGCTAACGAGCTGAAGCCATTACTGGTCGGACTGGCTGGTGGCTTTTCTTATCGGTGTTCCATAATCAGCTCCCGCTGCCGGCAGTGCCTTACCCGAGACTAAACTAATGGCTCAGATTTCCGAGGATTGCTGGTTTGTTTTTCACCCCCTGCGCCCAGCCCACCATGAGATGGAATTGGTTGGTGGTAATCAGCTTAGCAAGTGAAAACTAAAGTTTCTGATACTGATTATGTGCCCGAGGGGAGTGAACTTTCCAGGGGTGTGGGAGGGATGTTGCTGAGCTGAGTGGTGCTAAGAAATTTGACTTCTTCTGCTGTCTTCTTCTTAGTAGCAGTGGGTTCAGAGGTGTGCTCCATTTGTACAACTTCATTGAAAACAAAGTTATGTTGGGTTAGAAAATGCTACTTTCATACCACATATATTACGATTTAAACCCAAAATTCTAATGAATCATACGAGAAAAAGTGTTGTGTCGATGAATTCCTGATAAGCGAAAATTGCCAGAATATCCTAAGCCAACCCACAATCGCTCCATTTCTGTTTTTTTTTTTTTTTTTTTTTTAATTTATATTTATTCAGTTTTTCTTTTCCATGTACATTCATTCAGTTAAAATATTATTGAGTGTCCAATCACAATCGATGACTTTTCACCTCAATTTTAAATACTAGCAACTTTCATTTATTCATGAAATATTGTAGCTTTCGCTATTCAGTGATTTCAAATGTAGGAGGTCCTACATGTACAAAAGGGAAAAGGGATACCTTAAAACTAACTTATAAACTATATAAAGAGCGGATCAATGCAGCTGAAGACTGCAATGATTTTTGTCGAAATGCATCAATTATCTTATTGGACATAACATCCAAAGTGTCAACTTCGGCTAATTGATGAAGTTCACTGGTGCTGAACCAGGAGGAAGTTTCAGAATCATTTTCAGAATTTTGTTCTGAATCCTCTGAAGTTTTTTCTTCCTGGTTAAGCAACAGCTTGTCCAGATCGGCACAGCATAAAGCATGGCAGGTCTGAAAATTTGTTTATAAATTAACAGTTTATTCTTGAGACAAAGTCTAGAATTCCTGTTTATAAGTGGATACAAACATTTAATATATTTGTTACATTTAACCTGGATACTTTCAATGTGATCCTTGTAAGTAAGGTTTTTGTCAAAAGCAAGTCCAAGATATTTCACTTGATCCTCCCACTTTAAATTTACCTCATTCATCTTTATAATGTGATGACTTTTGGTTTAAGAAAATCAGCCCTTGGTTTGTGAGGGAAAATAATAAGTTGAGTTTTGCAGCATTTGGAGTAATTTTCCATTCTTTCAAATAAGAATTGAAAATATCCAAGCTTTTTGTAATCTTCTTGTGATGACACGAAGGCTTCTACCTTTGGCGGAGATGCTTGTATCATCAGCAAAAAGTGATTTCTGACATCCTGGGGGCAAATCAGGCAAGTCAGAAGTAAAAATATTGTATAAAATTGGACCCAAAATGCTTCCTTGAGGGACGCCAGCACGTACAGGTAGTTGATCAGATTTGCTGTTCTGATAACATACCTGCAGAGTACGATCCGTCAAATAATTTTGAATAATTTTCACGATATAAATCGGAAAATTAAACCTTTTCAATTTCGCAATCAAACCTTTATGCCAAACACTGTCAAATGCTTTTTCTATGTCTAGAAGAGCAGCGCCAGTAGAATAGCCCTCAGATTTGTTGCTTCGAATTAAATTTGAAACTCTCAACAACTGATGAGTAGTTGAATGCCCAAGGCGAAATCCAAACTGCTCATCAGCGAAAATTGAATTTTCATTAATGTGCGTCATCATTCTATTAAGAATTATTCTTTCGAATAATTTACTAATAGATGAAAGCAAACTAATGGGCCGATAGCTTGAAGCTTCAGCAGGATTTTTATCCGGTTTCAAAATCGGAACTACTTTGGCATTTTTCCAACTACTGGGAAAATATGCCAAATCAAAACATTTGTTGCAAATTTTGACCAAGCTACTTAAAGTTGCTTCTGGTAATTTTTTAATTAAAATGTAAAAAATGCCATCCTCACCAGGGGCTTTCATATTTTTAAATTTTTTGATAATAGATTTTATTTCATTCAGATCCGTATTAAAAACTTCATCTGATGAAAATTCTTGTTCAACAATATTCTGAAATTCTATTGAAATTTGATCTTCAATAGGACTCAAAACATTTAAGTTGAAATTATGAGCACTCTCAAACTGCTGAGCAAGTTTTTGAGCTTTCTCCCCATTAGTTAATAGAATATTATCACCATCTTTTAAAGAAGGGATTGGTTTTGAGGTTTCTTAAGAACCTTTGAAAGTTTCAAAAGGTTTGGAATAAGGTTTAATTTGTTCGACATCTCTTGCGAACTTTTCATTTCGCAGGAGAGTGAATCTGTGGTCAATAACCTTTTGCAAATCTTTTGAATTCGCTTCAGTGCAGGATCACGAGAACGTTGATACTGTCTTCGGCGAACATTTTCAGACGAATCAGAAGCTGAAGATCGTCATCAATAATGGGAGAATCAAATTTGACTTGGACTTTAGGAATAGCAATATTCCTAGCATCCAAAATTGCATTAGTTAAAGATTCCAAGGCTGAATCAATATCAGCTTTGGTTTCTAAAACAAAATCATGATTTAAATTATTCTCAATATGATGCTGATACCTGTCCCAATTAGCTTTGTGATAATTAAACACAGAACTATTGGGTCTGGTAACTGCTTCATGAGAAAGTGAAAAAGTTACTGGAAGATGATCAGAATCAAAATCAGCATGAGTCACTAAAGGACCACAATACTGACTTTGATTTGTCAAAACCAAATCAATTGTTGATGGATTTCTAACAGAAGAAAAGCAAGTTGGCCCATTCGGGTATAAAACCGAATAAAGACCAGAAGTGCAATCTCTGAATAGAATTTTACCATTGGAATTTACTTTTGAATTATTCCAAGATTGGTGTTTGGCATTAAAATCACCGATGATCAAAAATCGAGATCTATGCCGAGTAAGTTTATTCAAATCCCCTTTGAAATAATTTTTATTTTCCCCAGTGCATTGGAAAGGCAAATATGCAGCTGCAATCATAATTTTCCCAAAAGAAGTTTCAAGTTCAATGCCCAAACTTTCAATAACTTTTAACTTAAAGTCACGTAACGTACTATAAGTCATACTACGGTGGATAACTATTGCAACTCCACCGCCATTTCGATTCATTCTGTTATTGGTTATAACTTTATAATCTGGATCACTTTTCAAATAAGTGCCAGTTTTTAAAAATGTTTCGGTTATAACAGCAACATGCACGTTATGAACTCGTAAAAAGTTGAAAAATTCATTTTCTTTCGCTTTTAAAGAGCGAGCATTAAAATTCATAATATTGATGGAATTACTTAGATCCATGATTAAACTTCAGGGTAAGAACAACATCATTCGCAAATTTTAATCCAATCTGGATTGCTTCCATCATGGATGTAGCATTACTCATTGTTTGAATCAAACCAAACAGTGAGTTTTGCAAAAAGTCATTTTTCAAACGTAACATCGCCGAGATCAGAAGATCCCAAAGCGTTGCCAGCAGAAAAATTTTCAAATGAAATTTGAGGTACCTGGCCAATTTCAGGAAGATTGGTAGAGGATTTAAAATTCGTGGATGAACCCGAACCCGAAACGACGTTGGCATAAGAAATACCATTGCTGTTACCTAACTTTTCCATGGTAGGGGTATTGTTCGAGTGAGACAGCACGAACGTTTGATTTAAAGATGCAGGTACAACCTGACTTTGAGAAAATTTCGGTTTGGTTTTCGGCTGATGCTTAGCACGAGAATCCAAAACCTTTTTTCTGATGGGGCAATCCCAGAAATTTGATTTGTGATTTCCACCACAATTTGCACATTTAAATTGGGTGACTTCTTTCACGGGACAATTGTCCTTGTCGTGAGAAGAATCCCCGCAAACCATGCATTTTGGAACCATGGCGCAATGATCAGTACCGTGACCGAATGCCTGGCAACGCCGGCACTGGGTCAGATTCTGGCCATTACCGCCATGTTTCTTAAAATGCTCCCACTTTACCCGTACATGGAACAAAAACTGAACTTTGTCCAAAAGTTTCAAATTGTTGATTTCATTTCTGTTGAAATGAATCAGATAAAATTGTGAAGTCAAACCAAAGCGAGAAATATTCCCGTTTGATTTTTCTTCATTGGTATTACTTGGGATGGGGCAAAGCCAAGCAACACCTTAAGTTCGTTTTTGATCTCATCCACCGACAAGTCGTTGGAGAGACCTTTCAGGACCGCTTGAATGGACGAGCATTCTTGGTCTCATACGTGTAGAAATTGTGTTTGTGGTTTTCAAATAACCAACAAAAGTTTGGTGATCTTGTAAAGATTCCGTCAACAAGCGACATTCTCCTCTTCGACCAAGCTGGAACGAAACCTTCAAATTGCAAGTTTCCTTGCAATTCTTCAGTTGCGTTCGAAAGCTGGCCAAATCGGAGACGGAAGTCACTACAATTGGCGGAGCCTTTACTCGTTTCTCGACGGCAGAAGGCTCAGTACGAGGAGAAGGATCCTTGTCAACAGTTTCGGATAAAACACCGAAACTATTTGCCAATGGAATTGGAGGATTGACCTCACTTTCAGAATCAGAATCAGACCTCTGATGAGGCTGTTTTCTTTTTCTGTTTCCGTTAGCCGGTTTAGCGTTCAAACGCTTCACCGACGTAACGACCAAATCTTCAGAAGATTTGCGTTTACCTTTGTTTTGACGCATTTTGCAAGCAAAGTTCTCTTAAAAAGATGGCTTCGTTTGTAAAATACAACAAAATTTCAGGTGGGGTTAGTCTTGAAAAGACTGTTTAGAATTTTGGAAAGTAACTCAGGTAGTCTTTAAAAAGACTGTGAATTTTGTTTGAAATAACTCTGAGCTTAGGTAGTAAAAAATACCGCAGCTCTAGTGTCCGTTCACCACGAAGGTTCGCAAGACACTGAGCTCGCTCCATTTCTGTTATGATCATCATTGTCCGAGCAACAGCCTGCTCAGCTATTCATATGCCTAATACGGAACGTAAATTGATGTAATGAACTTCATCTTTCTCGCTGGTCGGTCGGTCGGTGGCAACCGTGGCACTCGTTCCCTGCAAAGTTGCTTTTTCGCTTCCTCGGTAGAAACACAAACAGGTAAGCCAAAAATAAACAAATCTAGAAAATCTAGAGCACTTCCCAGCAGCAATCCAGGAAACACTCGGAATAAAGAACGTACGGGGCAAACAACATCTGTGCCAGGAAATCGACAGCAGAATGAAGCTTTCAAGAGGAAAAAACAACGAAATTGAAACTGCTTTTCCAGCTTCCCTAAATTGAGACCAGCTCCGAGCAAGAATGCATGTTCCCGGAGAAAAAAAAAGAATCCTTGCTCCGTATTCACACAGGTACAATCGGCATCAAAGTGAAAACAAAATTATAATGAACCACCTGAGACTAATAGAAGTTGACGACGTCGAGCCATGTGCAGAAGTACTCCTCTGTGCAGTCCTTTCCGAGTTCTGTTCGACGGTTCTGCTAGGCCATGTGCCGAATCTGGAGCTGGAATCTGTTGCAGGGAAAACTTGGCCAAGCCAGGATTAGTGGGTGGGTGGTAAACAAATCAGGCCAAATATAGGCCGGAATTGCACAAAGTACAGCGAAAAAACAGGTTACGAGTACCTGGGAAACAAAGATCTGTTTGTTTCCCCATTGTGAAAAGTCTAGAGAGTCTGGTCTTGCGTGTTTGTGAGATAAAAATGCAGGGTGAACTAAATCCATTTTGTTCAGATATTCACAAATCATTTCTCTTATCTTAAAAAAAAAAATAACACAGTTTCATCATACATTTAAAAAATCAATTGTTTGGGATGTTTCCCCCTTTTTAGTGCTTTTTTCTAAGGTTTTTGAAAATCAAAATCTCTTGAAAAAATGGTACGAAATTATTAGAATAGCTGTAACTGTTGTGTGAATTTTCTTATCAATTTGGTGTCTTGGACAAAGTTGTAGGTATTGTTGACGACTATTGAGAAAAAATAGGTACACGGGAAAAAATGCGAATTTTTTTTATCAACATTTTTTTCACAAAAACTCAATTTCCCAAAATACTTATTTTTTGATTTTCGAGATTTTTTGATATGTCTTAGGGGACAAAAACCCGCAACTTTTGAGCCATAGAGAAACATGGTCAAAAATCTGCCGCCCAGTTATATGTAAAATTGAAATTCCAATCGAAAAGTACTGTACAGATTTTTTGCAAAGGAGCAATTCTCTGAGATCTCGGTCATTCGATTTTTTCTGTATTTTTTAATCCGGCTAAAACTTTTTTGGTGCCTTCGGTATGCCTTCGGTATGTCCACATAATTTCCCATACAAATTTGGCAGCTATCCATACAAAAATGATATGTGAAAATTCAAAAATCTGTATCTTTTGAAGGAATTTTTTGATCGATTTGGTGTCTTCGGCAAAGTTGTAGGTATGGATATGGACTAAACTGAAAAAAAATGATACACGGTAAAAAATTTTTTGGTGATTTTTTATTTAACTTTTTGTCACTAAAATTTGATTTGCAAAAAACACTATTTTTAATTTTTTTATTTTTTGATATGTTTTAGAGGACATCAAATGCCAACTTTTCAGAAATTTCCAGAATAGGCAAAAAAATTTGACCGAGTTATGATTTTTTTAAATCGAATTTGCAATCAAAAAGTACTTTAGTGAATTTTTGATAAAGTGCACCATTTTTAAGTTATAACCATTTTTAGGTAACTTTTTTGAAAATAGTCGCAGTTTTTCATTTTTAAAAATTAGTGCCCATGTTTGCCCACCTTTGAAAAAAATAATTTTGAAAAGCTGAGAAAATTTTCTATATTTTGCTTTTTCAGACTTTGTTGATACGACCCTTAGTTGCTAAGATATTGCCATTCAAAGGTTTAAAAACAAGAAAATTGATGTTTTCTAAGTCTTACCCAAACAACCCACCATTTTTTAATGTCGATATCTCAGCAACTAATGGTCCGATTTTCAATGTTCAAATATGAAACATTCGTGAAATTTTCCAATCTTTTCGAAAAAAATATTTTCAAAAATTTTAAATCGAGACCAACATATCAAAAGGGCGTAATATTGAATTTTTGTTTTTTTTTAAATGTTAGCCTCGATTGAAAAAAAATTGAAAATATTTTTTTCGAAAAGATCGGAAAATTTCACGAATGTTTCATATTATAACATTGTAAATCGGATCATTAGTTGCTGAGATATCGACATTAGAAAATGGTGGGTTGTTTGGGTGAGACTTAGAAAACATCAATTTTCTTGTTTCTAAACCTTTGCATGGCAATATCTTAGCAACTAAGGGTCGTATCAACAAAGTCCGAAAAAGCAAAATATAGAGAATTTTCTCAGCTTTTCAAAATTATTTTTTTCAAAGGTGGGCAAACAAGGGCACTAATTTTTAAAAATGAAAAACTGCGACTATTTTCAAAAAAGTTACCTAAAAATGGTTATAACTTAAAAATGGTGCACTTTATCAAAAATTCACTACAGTACTTTTTGATTGCAAATTCGATTTTACATCGAAAAATGAAGTTCAAAGATTTTTGCGACCAATATTTCGAATTTTTGAAAAAATCTGTATTGATTCAAAAAATCATAACTCGGTCAAAGATTTTTTGCCCATTCTGGAAATTTCTTAAAAGTTGGCATTTAATGTCCTCTAAAACATATCAAAAAATAAAAAAAAATTAAAATGGTGTTTTTTACAAATCAAGTTTTAGTGACAAAAAGTTAAATAAAAAATCACCAAATTTTTTTTACCGTGTATCATTTTTTTCAGTTTAGTCTAAATCCATACCTACAACTTTGCTGAAGACACCAAATCGATTCAAAAAATTCCTTCAAAAGATACAGATTTTTGAATTTTCACATATTATTTTTGTATGGACAGCTGCTAAATTTGTATGGAAAATTATGTGGACAAACTAATGATGCAAAATGGCTTCTTTGGGCATACCGAAGGCACCAAAAAAGTTTCAGCCGGATTAAAAAATACAAAAATTAAAATTAATGAAAAACGACCGATTCCGTAGAGAACTGCTCAAAGGGCTCTGATTTCAAGATAAAGCAATCGAAAGTTTGGCTTTAGCGAAATATTTGCAGTTTTTCGTTTTTTTTTTTAAATAATGACCATGTATATTTTTTTTAAGTTCAGCAAATTTTCTATGAAATTGTTTAAGAGACATTGAAGATTGGACCTATGATTGCTGAGATACAGCGGCTTGAAGAAATAGAAACAGAAAATTGAAGTTTTCGAAATCTCACCCAAAAAGCCCACCATTTTCTAATGTCGAAATCTCAGCAACAAATGGTCCGATTTTCAATGCTTAAACATGAAACATTCGTGAAATTTTCCGATCTTTTCGATTTTTTTAAAATCTAGACTAACATTTAAAAAGGGCCAAACATTGAATATAAAGCCCATAAAACTTGATTTATTTTTTTTAAATATTTTTTTCGAAAAGATCGGAAAATTTCACGCACTTTTAAAAAAAATTTTTTTGAAATAGTGACTCGTGGTCATTATTGTTAAAAACAAAAAAACTGCAAATATAAGCATAAGCATAAGCATAAGCATAGGTGCCCACCCGCAGTTGCTACTCCGTTATTGACCAGGACCTCCAGAAGTTACATCCACGAGCCGTGGAAGATAAGTGGGAGCTATCTTTCCTCGCTTCGCAACTTCTCAAAGGCCCCTATCATGCTGATCAATACCGGCGCCGGCCACGACCAGTGGTAGGGTCACGGGGAAGTGGATGGGAATGTTAGTCCGATACTTGAGTGATAGAGACCGCCCAATCGACTGCATCTCCGACAAAGTATCACATGAGTTTTGAGGGGTTAGTAGATGGGTATGAGGTCAGGATTCACGAGTGGCAGTGATGTGACCATGAGCATTTTGTTTATCGGTTGAAAATTTTAAATCTTAGGCAGCCGGCTGCGGAAAGATAGATAATTGATCATTTAAAAAGTTTTTTTTATCGAACGCGTGCCAGCCGAGCAGTAGTGCTATGGGCTGGACTTATCAGTATATTTTTACTTTTTTCAATTTAGATAACGCGAGCAAATTTCAAAAATAGTAAATAAATGATGCTTTGCTCTTCATAAAATCGATCGATGCCAGTTGGAATGAATTTTTACGATCATTTACGATGAAAATTATCGCGAAAAACAGGACTGCGCGTCCCCAGAAGCACTGCACTTATGATGTCCAATAAATTATAATAACCACTCACCCAAGCACACAAACAGCGACACAAAAGAAATGAAAATGAGCATGCAAAAACAAGACAGCCCGTCCGCGTGGTCAGCGCACTAATGATGCCATTATTTAATTATAATAACCACTCACCCAAGCACACAAACAGCGACACAAAAGAAATGATAATAAGCATGCAAAAACAAGACAGCGCGTCCGCGTGGTCAGTGCACTAATCACAAAAAAAAAACTGCAAATATTTCGCTAAAATAAAATTTTCGGTGGCTATATCTTGAAAACAGAGCCCTTTATCAAAAAATTTGTAAAGCACCTTTCGATTGGAAATTGAATTTTACATTTAAAAATTATCAAATTTGTTTTTGCATAAAATTTTATTTTATTTCCAAAAACCACAATTTTTTCAAAAATTTATAACTCGGCGGCAGACTTTTGACCATGTTTCTCTATGGCTTAAAAGTTGCGGGTTTTTGTCACCTAAAACATATAAAAAAATCTTGAAAATAAAAAAAAAATATTTTGGAAAATTTATTTTTTGTGAAAAATTGAAAAAAATCTTTTTTTTCCATGTATCTATTTTTTCTCAATAGTCCTCAACAATACCTACAACTTTGCCGAAGACACCAAATTGATCAGAAAATTTACTCAAAAGTTACAGCTGTTTGAATATTTACAAAATTGTATCGAGACTTGCATGGGTGAACCAATGACACAAAAAAGCTTCTTTGGTCATAGGGAAGGCCCCCGCAAAGTTTGTGCCAAATATAAAAATACAAATAAAATCCATTTCCGGTTTTGGTAGAGAATTGCTCATCTAGATTTGTTTAAAGAGAATCTTCTAATTTAGTTTCTTCCAAGCTTCATGGATGTTTGCTCAATTTAAGTATTTTAAAATATAGTGAACTGAAGTTTTCAAAAATCAAAATCTCTTGGAAATTAAAATTATTATTATTTTACTAATTTTAACATTCCAATGCTGGCACAAAGGAAAATTTAACCCCACATTCCCCCAACAATTCAACCACGGTAATCCCACAACAATGATATCACTGCACTAGGAACACCAGAAATACTTGAGCCACACAAAAAAAGTACAAAATAAAGCCTGTTTTTCTGGCACCAAGCCAACTTTCACCACCCACAACACCTACCCACTCGCCGATTCTAAACTTTAGAGAAGCAGGCTTAAAAAACATCGAGAATTCCTCCTAACAAACGGCAAGGGAAAACAAATTTTCACCCAGTGCAATTATAGTGACGGCAGCTGTGTGTGCAGATTGTAGCTTTCGCAAAATATGTCGCCTTTTGGAAAGTGGGTTTGGGCCAGGAAAATATAGCCGTAAGCCGAGCTAATTTTATTATTTCCAGCAAACCGAGCTGCAGATAAGACTGGCGTGGCGTGGGAGCTACGTTACAGTTACAGTACAGAACTAATAAGCTTTGCGTTTGCGGCTGGGAGAGGGGGAATCATAGTAACAACGAGCTTTACGAGCATTGGTTTTTGTACCCTCTTTCTGGGTCTCTGGGCTCAATTTGCATTCACAATAGCAGAGAATAATTGGTTTTGCAGAATCAATGCTGTAAAATGTTATTGGGATTACGGTGTGATGAGTACGAGCTAGGAAGTGCCAAATCTGGAGACAATCCTTTGTATGATTATATTTTTTGTAATTTTAATTTGATATTTTAGTATGGAAATATGACGTTCGTTTTGTCAGAGTAAATCAGCTGCCCTAGTAGCAACCTGCGCTAACTAACATTCCCGTCCCTTAAAATCGAGATCTACAAACTGACATGGCGGGCGCCGTTGGTGGCCAATGACTGTTACCTATTCGCAACTGATCTTGTTTTGGCAATCATTGTGTTTTATCTTTTCAGCGCATTCATACATGCTGTTGATAAGGGAAACACCACTTGATAGTCGAAGCCTATGATCAGTAGTGCTGAAAAGATATTCGGTTCTGCAACGGAGGGGCAACCATGGGTGGTCTCTCATGCTCATGCTCATGCTCATGCTCATGCTCATGCTCATGCTCATGGAAATATGACGTTCGTTTTGCTGAGGCCAACTTTCCCAGAAACTAAAACAAACTAGGATGACTCAGTAGGGTGTAATATCAAAATCGATTTTCCAGCACAGCAATTTTTCAGTTCCTTTTGGGGTCCTAAACAACTCCCCAAAGTTTGGGCACGATTGGTTTAGTCCTCACTTTGCGCAAAGGGATTCAATTTTCCATATAAATTGGTATGGGAAAAACCATTTTTTTGAATTTTTTATTTTTATAAAATCCACGTTTCAAACTGTACTATATCTGGATTCATATTCGAATGCTCTGAAAGGTGCTCTATAACTTTCCCAAAAAGAGTATGGTGCTAGCATGTCCCTGAAAGAAGATACAGCGTCCTCAAAACTCGTCTAAAACGTGATTTTCGAGCAAAAAACACGTTTTAGACGAGTTTTGAACACGCTGTATCTTTTTTTAGGAGCAAGTTAACACCATACTCTCTTCGGGAATGTTGTAGAGCACCTTCCAGAGCATCCGAATATGAATCCGGTTTTAGTACAGCGTGAAACGTGGATTTTATAAATATCGAAATCCAAAAAAATGGTTTTTCCCATACACATTTATATGGAAAATTGAATCGCTTTGCGCAAAGTGAGGACTAAACCAATCGTTCCCAAACTTTGGGGAATTGTTTCGGACCCCAAATGTAACTGAAAAATTGCTGTGCTCGCTAAATTTGGACAACTTTATTTTATTCCAAACAACCATATTACACCCTAATGACTCAGGTTCATAAGCAAAATGTTCAAATCAAACCTAGTATTTAATATGGTTAAAAATAAGTTAAAAATATGCTTTTTTTATCATTTTTGTTAAAGCTGGCAAAAAAATCATGTAATAAGTTAGATATATAGAAATATCATCAGAATGTACTATAAACAGTCAGTTTTAAGAGAATGCATGTAAAATATGTCTTTTCTAACAATTTTTCATCTGAATTTGAAAATTAGAATGACTTGTTGTACTCCGAATCCCAGACACCGATAAAAGCTGATTCAAAATCCGGACACTTTTGCACAAATTTGAACTGAAATGCTAGTAAATGGCATTCTTTAGGACGCCTATGAAATATTGCAGTGAAATGTTTTGCATTTTTGGTAAACTTATATTTTTATTTTATTTAATTGAAAAATCAAAAAGCAACTAAGGGTCGTATCAACAAAGTTCAAAAAAGCAAAATATAGAGGATTTACTCATCTCTCAAAAATATTTTTCAAGAGTGGCCAAATATTGGCACTAATTTAAGAAAATGTATAACTGCGGCTTTTTTTTCAAAAAAGTTATCTAAAAAAGGCTCTAACGTGAAAATTGTGCACTTAATCAAAATTTCACCAGAGTACTTTTTGATTGTAAATTAAAAATCACAATTAAATTCGGTGTATCATTTTTTCAGTGTAGTCCATATCCATACCTACAACTTTGCCGAAGACACCAAATCAATCAAAAAAATCCTTCGAAAGATACAGATTTTTGAATTTTCATACATCATTCTTGTATGGACAGCTGCCAAATTTGCATGGAAAAGTATATGGACAAACTAATGATGCAAAATGGCTTCTTTTGGCATATCAAAGGCACCAAAAAAGTTTCAGCAGGATTAAAAAAATACAAAAAAAAATCGAATGACTCAGAGAATGGCTCACTTACAAGGATCACATTAAAAGTATACAGGTTAAATGTAACAATTATATTAATTGTTTGTATCAAATTATAAACAGGAACTCTAGACTTTGGCGCAAAAAACAGTCAATTTATGAAAAAAATTACAGACCTGCCATTCTTTATGCTCTGCTGATCTGGACAAGATGTTTCCTAACTAGAAAGAATAAACTTCAGAGGATTCATATCAAAATTCAGAAAATGGTTTTGAAAATTTCTCCCTTATTCAGCACCAGTGAACTTCATCAATTAGCCGAAATTAACACATTTAATATTATGGGCAATAAGATGACTGATGCATATTGACATAAGTCATTACTGAGATACTAAATCGTCCGATTTCGACCATTTTTAAGTATTTATTGATTTTGCTCAAACTTTGTGGCGGCCGTCCCTATGACCAATGTAGCTATTTCTCCAAACAATTTTTGCAGCTGTTCAATAGGGTTCCCAGAATGTGGGACTTTCTCTCAAAACCTTGCTCCACAAGCTGAATATTGATCCTTGAGCTATTTTAGGACTCTGGGCCAAATATGAAAAATGTATGGAAAACCCTATTTTATTCCCAAAAGTAAGATTCCCATTTGAAATTCAATACTCTTCAACTTTGTAGAACATTCCAAAGCTGTAAAACGCGATCCTGAAAAGTTATTAGTGATTTTAAAAAGTCATTTTTGTATGAAAAACGTTTTTTTTTCACCAGCTCTAGGCTCGGGTATGAATGGGTTAATCTTAATAAATTTCGTTCAAAATTTGCATAGATTCTTAAAATAATCCAACAATCCGTTTTCTGATTGTGGAGCAGGGGGTCATTTCTCCTAGGCACCCTAGTGTCCATACAAAAATGGTACGTAATTATTCAAACAGCTGTAACTGTTGAGTGAATTTTCAAGGCTTCACTGAACACCAAGATCGGGTGCGCCGTGGTGCGGTTTTCGTGTCACTCTAGAACCCAAACCGAGCTGTTTATTGTCACACCATAGGGAGATGGCGTCGCTATTTTTAGACCACGTTTTCCACTTTTGCTCATCGAAACCGACTACTTTATCGACCTAATTTTGCTGGGCGAGATAGGACGCCGTCTATTTTTAGACGATGACTCAGCACTTTTACACTCTTGCGCTTAAAAAAACCAGGTGGCAGCACGATGTAGCGCCACGTCCCTATAGCAACTGTACCGAAAGCACCTTGGTACACCACCGGTGCACCCAACTGTATACCAAGATGCAACTCAACAGAATGGTTGATCCAAGTAAACCGGAGGCGACACTGTTTTGATTGAGGTTTGTTAGCCATCATTCACATGTTCGGGGTTGCCTGGCGGTTGTGATCTCCGTCTTTTAATCACGAGGTTCCTGGTTCAATCCTGACATAAATATTTTTGAGGTTTTTTTTTTCAATTTTTATTATCAAAATTAGTGATTACATACATTAAAAAAAACTTCTTCGAACCTGCGACGCTCTAGTCAAAGGGTTAGAAAATTGAATGGATTTTTGTAGTGGAATAGAGAAAACGTTCTGTATTATGCAGGCAGAAAATGCCTATTTCAGGATTATATGCACTAGAAGTTAGAGTTTATATTTCATGCCACTACGAAATTCTATTCCTAAAGAATTATTCTGAATAAATAAAAACATTCAAAAAAATAAAATAATAACTGTCGAGATTCGAACCAAGAACCTTTAAAATACTAATGCAGTGCCTTTGACAACCACACTATTAAGAAGTGTTGATTTAAACTGGCTTGCTAGGCATCAAGAGTTCTAAACTTCTCCCGTGTGGTAGGCGCAGAAACCAAGTCAGTTTTGTGTACCCGATCCACACCGCCGTCACACCAAACTTTGGTTTCGGTGCACCGATCAAGCTACCGAGCTGTGTCGGGTTTTTTTCGTGACGAGAAATGGTGCGCATAGAAAAACCGGTATCATAGCAAACCGTTGTCGCACCCGTCAAAAGGAAAGTCTGGAATTTTCTGATCAATTTTGTGTCTTGGGCAAAGTTGCAGATATTATCAAGGACAATTGAGAAAAAAACGGGTACACTAGGGTGGTCCAAATCCGGACTTTTTTGGGGCTACCCCTTGAAATCAAAGATTGACCCATCACTAGGCTTAATTCCAAATTTGTGCTCATTCTGACCACGGGAACCCCTCCCTCCAATCGCTTAAAGTTTGTATGGGAAAAATCGTCAAAATGTATGGAGAAAAGCAACTGTTTTACTTTTTTACCTGTGGAAGGCGCCATAATTATCCGATTCTTACCATTTCTCAAATGTAGAACCTTCATTAAATTTAGAACAACTTTCCCGAAGACACAATATTTTTAGGATTTTTCCCGCGAAGTTATTAGCGCCCAAAACTGACCATTTTTGCGCGGCCAGCTGTAAGGGGCTACCTAACAACGATGTTTATTTCCGATTCGTACACGCACGTGCTCTCTCTCAGGTTCAAACTCTCTCACGAGCTTGCTCGCCTGCCTGCCTGCCTGTTTACCTACAAGCGCGCGCTGTTTCTCGGCTTGGACTTTTGTCGTCGCCGTCGTTTTCGTTTGCTATCCGCTGCGCTGCGTTTCTAGTATGTTTATTATAATTTTCAACTAAGATAGCAGGATTGTTTTGAGTTATATTTACAGTCATCCCACATATTCGGAACACCCACAAATTCGGAACACTTTTATGATAATTTGTCAATAGCATGCCAAAAGTAGTTTTTCTGTCGACTCTACTATTTTTGGAACCTTCATTTAGACATTTTCTAGCTATTTCACTAGTAAAAGTAATACTTTTTGAACAAAAAACTTCATTCCAAGACTATTTTGTCCAGAGCAGCAAAACACTGCCTCCAAATGGCCTGTTTCGTAATTGTGGGATGTTATTGTGCCTCCCACAATCGTGGAACACCTGAATTTAACTGATATTTTTACAAAAAAAGTTATCAAACCATGTATAAAACATCACTAAGCTTGAGTTTCATTGGTTTCAGTGTGTGAAGTCATTAATTGGTAATAAATATGTACTCCTGGAGAGATCCAAAGTTTGTTTACATTCGTAAGAAAAGAGTGTTCCGAATTTGTGGATTTCAAGGGTCAGAGTAATTCTTCAAAAACTTCATATAAAAGTTAAAATTTGCAGATGTTCGATACAGCATTCGAAAGATCGCAAGAAAAGCTTTCAAATGAAGGTAAAAGCGAATCTTTAAATTCAATTTTCGATTTGCTATGATTTTTTGAACATTGGCCGATCTGGAAACCGTTCCGAATATGTGGGATGACTGTAGCATATAAATTCTTAAATTATGTCAAAAATAAAAAAAACTGCGCTGAAAAAAATAGTTTAAAGAAAAGACAGCTTAGGCTCAATTAAAAAATTACAGCAAATGTCATGAGAACAGGGTTTGTTTGTTTTTCCAAGCACTACACGCAGATAATGATTCAATTATTTGAAAAAAATCTTCAGGTAATACAAATGTTGTTCTTTTAGGTAGTTTGCTTTAATAAAAATATGCAACTAGGTTTGGATCAGAACAGATGACGATTCATGGATGAACTAATTCATCAAATTTGTATTCTCTCTCACACGCTCTTATAATATGATATCTATTGTTGTGTTTTTTTCGTTTTGTTGTTCACATATTACATTTAATTTTATATCTCAATACAAACCGACTATTTTTGTTGAAAATTATAATTAACATGCCAGGAACGCCAGGAACGCAGCGCAGCGGATATCAAACGAAAACGACGACGACGACAAAAGTCCAAGCCGAGAAACAGCGCGCGCTTGTAGGTAAACAGGCAGGCAGGCAGGCGAGCAAGCTCGTGAGAGAGTTTGAACCTGAGAGAGAGCACGTGCGTGTACGAATTGGAAATAAACATCGTTGTTAGGTAGCCCCTTACAGCTGGCCGCGCAAAAATGGCCAGTTTTGGGCGCTAATAACTTCGCGGGAAAAAATCCTAAAAATATTGTGTCTTCGGAAAAGTTGTTCTAAATTTAATGTAGGTCCTACATTTGAGAAATGGTAAGAATCGGATAATTATAGCGCCTTCCACAGGTAAAAAAGTAAAACAGTTGCTTTTCTCCATACATTTTGACGATTTTTTCCATACAAACTTTAAGCGATTGGAGGGAGGGGTTCCCGTGGTCAGAATGAGCTCAAATTTGGAATTTAGCCTAGTGATGGGTCAATCTTTGATTTCAGGGGGTAGCCCCAAAAAAGTCCGGATTTGGACCACCCTAGGGTACACGGAAAAAAAACTTGCCGATTTTTAAATTATAAATTTAAATAAATTTTAATTTAAATTTTTTTTTCACTTAAAATCAATTTCCCAAAATCTTTTTTTATTTTTTTTTTATTTCGAGATTTTTTTATATGTTTTAGGGGACAAAACTCGCAACATTCGCTACAGAGAAGTTTGGTAATAAAATCTGTCGCCAAGTTTTCAGTCAAACGAGTCGAAATTTCATACAAAAAAAATTACATATTATTTTAAGTAAAATTGAACTTGCAATCGAAAAGCACTTCATAGATTGTTTTAGGGCCCCGATTTCAAGATAAAGCCACCAAAAGTTTGATTTTAGCGAAATATATGCAGTGTGTCGATTGACCATTTCTGATTTTTTTTTTAAGAAATATCTTAAATTATTTGTCAAAACGACATTGTTTTGATATTTTATATTTCTTTATCTTGCAAAAAAAATGAGAAATAGTATTTGCTATATCATTACACACTGCTTAGGACAAGTGGAGTTATTGTTTTTGCTAAAGACAATTTAAACTTAACAATAGTATAGTAGTTATACAAATTCCAGAAATCCTCTTCCTATACACTGAGACGTGCACTCCCAAGAATGCATTAATAATCGAGCGTTACGGGGGCTGCACACGTGTCCAATTTCACACTCCATTCAACACTCAGACAGAGGGGGAAATGGCTAGTTGTGTTCCGCCTTCGTTTCGCCACCAGTAACGCTGCTGCTGCTGCTGGACCTAACGGGGTCAGTGGGGTCACAAATGGAATCATACATTCTGGCGCGGTGGTTCTCTAAGACGGCGCTGCTGTTCAAAATGCAAGTAACCCATGTAACATTAAGATGGATTGTTCCTTGGACTTTACTGTACTGCCAGCGAGCCACATTCTTGTGGTGTGCGTTACTTCCGCTTGCCAGTTTTGGTACTGCAGTGTTGCCAGCAGTGTTTTTGAAATAAACACTAAATTTCTTTTATTTTTTTGGGTTGATTTTAATAGTCAATTATCGGCACTTCGATTCACAGATATTCCCATAAAAAAAGCATTTGCCAGCATCAACGCCCATAACGAAAGTAATATTCCCCATTGATCTGATGGCCCTGTGCCAGGCGCGAGAGAGCATGATGGTGGTTCCTGTACGCAAATGACATCTTCATGCCAGCCAGTGGAAGCGGATGGAACGCCAAGGAACAGCAAACATCTAATGTACCCTTTGCTCACCCTGGTCGGTCGTGACCCAGCTCGTTTCCCCAGTCACCGTTGGTTGGAAGATGAAACGACAAGAAAGGACGCCATTTTCTGCCGGAATAAATCTTACCCGGAGAGGGAGACAGCGGCAGACACAGTCCCTTGTGGTGTGGGCATGTGAGTGGTGGTTTTTGAGGGAAAATTGATATTGTGTGATGACACCGTAAGTTATGGTTAGACAGTGAATTTAAATTGAAATTATACAGATGATTTTTTTGTCAAGGTGAAATAAGTAACTTTCTAGTTATTTTATTACAAAGTAAATAAGAATTGAAAATTTCCAACAAGAATAGAATTTTAAAATAATTATTATGGTTGTTTTTTTTTTCTAAGTTTGAGAGTAGTTTCATAGTGTTATAAAGTGTTTAAAACCGTTTGTTTGCGGTTAAACAGCGATCGACCCCTCGGTGCGCGGCCGGTCTGTCTACGTGAACGTCTTTGGCGCCGTTTCGTGCTGTTTTGCCGTTGAGGAAGAAGAAGAAGAAGAGAAACAATAAACGTCAGTTAGAAAGAGCATTCAAGAGCGAAACACGTCTTTCATTTTTGCTCGTCCGGGAATCACCGGAAAGATTCCCTGCGGTGTGGCCTCCCGGTTCGGACGCCGGAGCAGGTTCTGCAACATCTTAATACAGTCCGCTACATTTTGGTCCTTCGCGCGTCGGATATGGAACCAGAACAGAAGGCCCTCACCTCGGAGCGTGACGTCATTCTCGCGCAGGTGAAGGAGGAACTGTCCACCGCGAAAACAGTCAAGGCCCGCAATCCGTCCCTCGGCGAAGTGGCGGAACGGCGGGACAAACTCATCGAACTTGCTCGGTGTTTCGAAGCCGTCCAAACCGCGATTGAGGAGGCTACATCCAACCTGGAGGAGGAGTTCAACAACCGACTTCAGTTCGAAGAAGCGTACTATCGAGCAAAGGATTTGTACGCTGAGCGCCTGGTGGACAGCGAGTCCAAGGCCGGTACGGGCAATCGGCAGAAGTGCGATGATCTGTGGGACGCCGTCAGGATCATTCAGGAGACACAACAGCAGATTCTCCTCATGCAGTGCCAGAACCCGCCGCCACTGGCGCCACCGGCGGGGAGTCAGGTGTCGAATTCGGAACCCCGAAGCGTCGCGGAGGCGCTGAAGGTGTTTGCCGAGCCTGCCGAAGAGAAGTTGCAAGCGTGCCGCACGGCCAGCTGCCAGCAACGACACCACACAATGCTATGCTTGCAGCAGCAGCAGATTCAAGAACCGGAAGAGGCAGGCCGCGACCGACCTGCAACACAACCAAGGAGAACGGAGGTCTCGTCGGTCTCCGAGAACGCAACTCAATCGAGATGGTCGTCGGTGCCATTACCGCCTGCGGAGATCTTCTGCAAGGAGAAAGAGGACGGAGAATCGCAACAGGTGCGAGGTCTCGTCAACAACAACAGCGGATCACAAGTATCCCACATCACGGAGGAATCGGTCAAGCGCTTTGGGATGAAGTGCACGAATGCCTCTCTGGAAGTCTCCGAGGCCAACGGAGATATCGTCGGGACCACGCCCGGCGCAGACACGCGGGTGATGCCTTCGCGTTTCAACGGTGAAACCAAGCTCACCACGCAAGTCTACGTTTTGGGAGGCCTGACGGCGGCCTTGCCGAGTCAGCGCTTCAGCGTAGCAGATGGACAGGTCAAGAATCTACAAAGAATCCTCGTGGCACAGCGTTTCATACTCGGATGGATGGTGGCGAGGAAAATCTGGAAGCCGTGTCGAACACGCACTCCCTACATGGTTCTTAACGTCGCCCAGGAACTCGACATCAATCGCTCCTTGCGGTTGTCCTGGGAGGACCAGGAGATCCTCGGTACAAAGCGCCTGCGGGCCAACAAAGGCAAGTTCCAACCAGGGATGCCACATGATTTTTTAAAATGTCTGTGAAAAAGTCTGTGTATGTCTGTGCCTTTGTCTAAAATTCAAATATATCAATTTACAGTCATAGAAATCCATCAAAAAATGTGTTTTTAAGCATTTGAAGACTAACGAAATAATTATCGATTGATATTTTTACAAAATAACAATTTAATGAAGTTTTCAAAAAGTCTGTGCACCTCAAAAAACGTCTGACACGAGCTCAAATGTCTGTGAAACACAGACAAATCTGTGTATCTGGCATCCCTGGTTCCAACGGAAATCCAACTCCAAGGAACAGATTGTGAAGGAGGACATCATCGGAATCAAACTCCGGGTCGTTCACGACGGCTGCTACGCCACAACGACCGGGGTCTCGCGGAACAATCTGGATCGACAAAACACGAAGCTATGCAAGAAACTCCGAACTGTTGGTCCGGCGAACAAGTACAAGTACACGAAGGGCAAGCAGATTATCGAGAAACGCTTGTCGCTGATTGAAGTGTGCCGACAGCGATCTCGAGTCATACGGCCCCTCTACAACCTGCGACCGGAGAAGCGTTCCGGCTCAAGCACCCCAGGGATGCAGTTCGCGAGGCTGGCCAGATCAAGCGGGACTGGTTCGGAACGTGACGACGCGACGAGGAAAGCACGAGTACCATCGCTCGGTGCAGGAGATCAGAAGAAGGTTGAGACGCTGTCTCAAGGCGGGGAGAATGTTTGCGGTTAAACAGCGATCGGTGCGCGGCCGGTCTGTCTACGTGAACGTCTTTGGCGCCGTTTTGTGCTGTTTTGCCGTTGAGGAGGAAGAAGAAGAAGAGAAACAATAAACGTCAGTTAGAAAGAGCATTCAAGAGCGAAACGTAAGAGCGTATAAATTTAGATGATTGAAATTCAAATAATTGACACTTTAGATTCAAACAAGTTTGAAAAATATAATGAAATTGCATAAAAATATATATAACGAAAAATTTAAATAAAATTGACTATGACTGTGAAAAGCTCAAATACTGGATTTTATTAGCAATTCCCCTTAATAGTGACCATGCCACAACTGTGAAATGTTTGTTCTAAACATAGCCAAACTAGTTTGGTCACACTTGCGTTTGCAAATGTCTGTATGTGTTACTACACGCCGTTCAACGTAAGCAAATACCAGCTGTTCGTCGTGTCTTTCTTCCCCGTCGTCGTTCCTCCGTCTTAAAACACGCATGTTAAACATTTCCTTCATCAATCTTGCTAATGTTTCTTGAAATTACTTTAAAAAGGCATGATGAATGAGGGGGCCCACAAACTGCTCTTTCCTGAGCTGGAAAATGCTGGAAAGGAGACTCACTTAAAACTACACCCTGATCTTCGTGTCTTGTGGTGCTGCTGCCACTTTTACGACGATGTTTTGACAGACTGTGGTGGGGGAAGGGGGGGGCTTTCGTATGTATACGATATGAATTTCAGCGGCATTTTGGCAGTTAACAGAATAGATTTATGATGTGCCGTTGTCGAGAACGGTGGCGGTCGTGGTGGTTTCGTTAGATTCTTTTCCACCCGTAGAGTTTGGCGAAAAATAGCAGCTGTTCCAATTTCATAAGGGAATTATAGTGATGATATGGTATTTTTTTTACAAATTTATTTTATAAGTGGAATCATGTTGTACAATATTTTCTTTTAAAAAATATACTGATGAATAATTTTGAAACTTTATGATTTTAACAATTGTTATTTTTATAATTTTTTGCTGTATATATAAACAAAAACAACAAATTTTCACAATATCAGTTTTTTTTTATTCGCCAATCAGCCACCATTCAAAATAACCTAACCATCTCTACATCTTTAATAGAGGTTCATAAATTCCAGCAGGTAGGAGTCAATTTTCACGCACGCAAGATTGATAGCACAGGGCCACAGGGTACTTAACGAGTAGATAATGGGAAAATTTGCATGGAAAAATATTTAATAAAAAAAAACCCCAACCGAGTATGCCGCTATATTGCGTTTTCTTGGCACCAAATGATGGGTGCCGTATGAATTTTACTAGCCAGGAAACAATGAAGCCCTCTGGTGAGGTGTGAAAATTTCTGAGGGATTTTTGTTCAACCTAAATTGTGATTTCAAGAAATAATCAAGAAAAGGAATGCTTTTTTCTCATACATATATTGTAAAAATTAAAAGCAATTTGTAATTTTAGTAATTCAGCAGCTAACATTGCTTCTAGGTTAATTTTTTGTGTTAGAAAACAGCTTGTGAGGTTAACGATTTGTTAAATAATGTATAAGAGTACAATGCAATATTACCATGATTTATGAATACAAGATAATGAGCTAAATCATTGTTGGTTAAACATACATTCGTACTGTGGTTTAAAAAATTAGCAATATCTGTATATTTAAAAAATAGAAATGTTGTTGATGCTTTCTAAGTTAAAATTTGTGAGAAATAAATGAAGAGGCCATGATTCGACTCCTCAGAATGCCTGTTTTGTTTAAATTTGTCAGGCCTTAAATTTTCAAAAAAAAAAGTTTTGAGTAAATAATGGGGGAATGATTCATATGACCACACGAGAATGATAGGTTAGTTTTGGAAATTTTGATTTTTGGATCCAGTATGACTAATCTGGCCTAAAATTTTATCACATTTTAAGCTTTTTTTTAATTTCCTCAAAATCGAAGCTGGAAGAACCAAGACGATCGCAAAAAAACTCAAAATAGTCAAACAGGAATTGTCTCGACAGCAGCAGCAAATCAGTAAATATACATGGCGAAATCCAGACTGCAATCCGCTGAAATCACCGTCTCCAATCAAAGCAAAGCAAAACATGTCTTAAAATTAATACAATTTTATAATGTAATAATCAACCTCCTGTTTTTTTTAATTGACTTCCTGGTTGACAATTATTCTAGATTACTTTTTCAAGACAACCAATGCGCCATGGATTTTCTATGTGCATAGCACCTTTTAAAAAGTAAGCGATTTTTAATTAATGATGACCAAAACTACTTTCAGGCAATTTTTTGGTAAAATAATGTAACGTTTAAAACGAAACCACTCATCCATTAAAACACATTTCATGGCGATCTGAATCAAACATTTCTTCTCCGGCCCTTGGCGACAAAGCCATGAATTAGTCTTTTTAGATTATTAATTTATTTGATTGTTGGCGTTCTTCAGAAAAGGAACATTTGATAACCAAAGCCTCATTCGTGATTGTTTTTTTTTTTATTATTTTCCTCTTAAAACATCAAATTTGAGTTCAGCAACCCCATAACTGCTTTATTTCAAACGACTCCAACTCCGGCTCCGGCTTTTAGCTCCAACCGACTCCGACTCCAACTCCAGCCTACCAACTCTAGCTGACTCCGAATCCAGCTTTCAACAAATTGTTGGCTGCGACTTCGACTCCACATATTTTTAAATATTTAAAAATTCAGTGAACTATTATTTTGAAAACATTGATAAATATGATCATTTAAATACTCTCTGATTGTCAAGTTTTTCTCAAGCAAAATAAGTTCGAATTACAAAACGCAAAAAAGTTTCAAAGTTACAAGTTTTATACGTTACTGAAATAGAAATCAAAAAATATCTCCAGTTTTGAAGGCATTTTAAGAAGAACAATTTTTGTAAGTGAATTTGGATTTATTTAATTTTGATTTAATCTGGAATTTAAATTAATTTTTTTTTAAGCTAATAATTTTAAAATTTGTTTTCCCTTTTTTTAATGATTTATTTTTTAATGATTTATGATTTATACCAATTTTAAACGAAACCTTTTTTAAATGCATTTTTATTTTTATTTGGACGTAAAAAACATTATTGCAAATTTAAAAGGACCATTAATTACGTTTCCAAGATTTTTTTTGGGTACATTAGTTTGCAATGATAATCACCTTCCGTCATATTGGCGTAGGATCTGTACATTATGAAAAAAAAATCTTCCCGGTTCAATGAAGTTTGAAAAATAAATTGAAATCGTATAATTTTTATACATTTTATTAATTAGGTCCTTTTTGGTATTAAAATTTTATGATTTTTTCAACGATAATTTGCCTAAGGATTAACACTTTCAGATTTAAATGAAAAAAGGCGTCATCCATAAAGTATGTCACCACTAGGGGGAGGGGTGTTTGAGAAAGTGTGACATTGCGTGTTATAAGTATAGGGAAAGCGTGATAAAGGGGGGAAGAGAGGGGGGGGGGGGTAAATTTTGACTGATTTTAGCGTGACGTACTTTATGGATGAAGTCAAATAGTAAACAGTAATTATTTTTTTTAATCTTTTTATGTACCTCGTATTTTTTTCCACAAAAATGATTTTATTTAAAACCTCCAAGACATTCGCTATCGGGGTTGAATGTGACTGTGTGTGCTTTTTTCCAGAAAGAACTGGATTAAATTTGGTCAAATTTGAATTAAAAGGGTATGTGTGTGTGTGTGTGTGTGCAACCAACCAAACGGGACCACGCGGCCGCTTCTTACTAAATGAGTTGTTTCCATGTATTTTTAGATCTACATTCTATACATGCAAATAACTCGCATAGGCATTTGGAAGGTGTTAGCTCTGCCGAGCTTCGATGACCCATTTCTATGCTGGCTAGCCGAGCGCGAAGTACTTCAGCTTTATCGACAAGCCCCGCTCTGAAGAACGTTTGGACCAATCGGATTCAAACGTTATTTAGAACTTCCGAACCCTTGTCAAATGGATAAGGACCCAGCGCGTATATAGTTGATAGTAACAGTATTCCTAATTCCAGTCAGAGCTCACCAAGTCGCGATGGCCTAGTGGTTAGCATTTTTGCTTACCAATCCAAAGGACGGGGGATCAAACCCCGACTCGAGCGACTTCGATTTTTCGTCCATGTTCAGAGTTTCCTATGCTTTCTCGTTGGGAGCAGATGGGAATCGAACCCAGGACCATTCGCTTACAAAGCGAACACCGTGACCAGTAAGCCACGGCCGCTCCTGTCAAATTTGAATTAAAAGGGTATACAGGTAAAAAAGGTAGTCAAGAATCAATTAAATATGTCTGACTAAAAAAAACAATATTGCCTATTATTTTTTGGGTTATAATGCTTCATACTTGGGTAAGAGAGGATTAACAGCAAGATTAACAGGTTATCATTCAGTCACCATAGTGAAATAACACAATTGAAGCTTATTATTTGGTTTAACGCTTTGATGATTATTCACAACTAGAGCTTTCCAATCACAATAAAAGTGCTTCAAAAATAATTGTATCTGATAAATTTCTTAAAAAACAATGCGATTTAAAAAAGCAATAAAAATAGAAGAAGTTTTGATAAATCACCTGCATTATAATAAATAATGAACTATTGTTGAATTTTCGAGTACTCCGACTCCGGATATTTTCGGATTATTTTCGGATTTCCGGATATTTTCGGCTCCGACTCCAGTTCATAAAATTTAGCCGACTCCGACCCCAGCTGTTCGAGTTTTGACGACTCCGACTCCAGGTCCCCAAAACGACCCGACTCCAACTCCATAGCCCTGAGATATGTCATTTGACAAAAAAAAATTTCTCCTGACTGGTACAATTTGACTTGATATAACTGCTGACAAAAGTGTCATACCAATAGAAGAGGAGTCGGGGCAACTAATGTAATTTAAAATGAAACCAATTAAAATTATAAAAAATCTTAATCAATTCAATAAGTCTAAAAGCCATCATTTAAATTAGCTACAATTTGTCAATTTTGATTCAACAATTTTTTAACGCCCATTTGCACACCATCAGGCCCAGCAGTGACACAGCAGCAGCAGTAATTAATATCTGATTGGCAGAGGCATATCATCATCGTGTGCTACCATCATAAAATACACCCGTTTGCAAAGTATTCAACAGGACTTCCCAGCTGACGCTTTTTTTTTTTTGCACTGCTGAAGAAAAATTTATTGCCCAATCATTATTAGCTTTGACATTAATTGCCCATCGACAGTCACCGCACCAGTTTTTCTCATCAAACTTACCATCAGGATGATTTTTTTTTTGCGTTTCGTTTTTGCTGATCCTGCGAGACAAGTGATTAATTGGACTTTTTCGGAACATTAAAAGAGGACCAACTGTATTTTTTTTCTCACAATTTTATTTAAAATCTCTTAAAATAGTTAGTCCGCTAGAAATCGGTTTCGCTTTCAAATATTTACAACACTCTGTGTTTGCCGATTCACACCTTCTCCCAACTTACCGCATCAACTCCAAAAACAACCCTTTTCACACTTGCCTGGATCCTTCTCCTCCTCAAACATTGCAATCAAACTAGGCAAACATGAATTATAATATCGTGGCGGTGGTGTGGGTGTTGTGGGTGTTTGGCCGGGGAAGCATAAAATTAATCATTCGCGGATGATTTAGCAGGATTCGATTTGGGAGGTGGGGTTGTTTTATTAGCGCAAATAAAATCTTGCTCGGAGGTCGAACGATTGATTGGGAGGAAATTGATGGGCGAGCAGTGGGGCGGGCCGCTTTTGTGTTTGAAAAGAGATGCATGAACATCATAAATCAAATTAAAAAATCACTCCACGGTGGCCTCTGGTGGCCGTAAATCAAAATAATACCTGCCTAGAATTGATCAATGTGATATTTGTGCATCACGCGGACGTGACGATTTACCCAACGATGTTGATCATAATCAAATCAATTGAAAAATGTCCAGCGCGGTCAGGGCTCTAATTAATGTTTTATTAACGGAACGTGAATACAAAGGATTTTGCTGTTCTGGTTTGAGATTGTGGCTTTCAGAATAATTATCCTTCAAATTTGATTGAAATAGTTTCAAATGGCAGCTAAAATTATATCGAAATTGGGAAAGTAACTGAAAACCAGTGGCGCCCACGAGTAAACAATGTATGGAGGAAGAGGTTTGATACCCAAAATCGACGAGAAGGGGTGGAATCCGATGGAAATATGGGTACGAAACGGAAACTTTTGTCAGCGGACAAATGACACCAAACTGATATCATATCAGCATAAATTAAAATACAAACAAATTTCCATCAATATACTTAAATTTAATTGTTATAGATTTTTCATTTTTTTTGCGTTTTTTAAACATTTTTAAAGATTATGTCGTGTTTCATAAACAAAGATCAACATCGGTCGGACGGTAATCAGTTATCCATAAAATGATTGCTGTGAGATTTTGCATTCTTTCAAGCATTTTCAGATTTTTTTTTTTCGATAAATAAAATATTTCTGATTTTTGCATTCGAACAATTTCAGCTCAAATCAGGAATTTTTCTGGTACTTTTGTACCCGACCCTCTCCGATTTCAATGAAACTTTGTAGACATGTTATCCTAGGCCTATACAAGCCATTTTTGTGTATATGGAGCCAATTGTACTCGAAAATGACATTTGAGAAGGTATGTTATTAAGATATTTTTGTATTCTGTAATTTAAAAATGACTGTACATATCTCGAAGACGTTGCATCGTACCAAAAAGTGGTCTAGGACAAACTTGTAGGAAATTGGACGGGCTTTCTGAAAAAAATACTCTGAAAGAAAAATAGATGTCAAATTTTCAATTCTTAAGTTTAAAAGTGAAATTTTAAGTAGATGTCACGATTTTTTTTCGTTCAAAATTTTTGAGCAAATAGCCTAATATGCTACAAAAAGACTCACTAAAAATGCAGGATGGTATGTCTCTCCTAAAAGAATACAAAAATCATTTACTAAAACTTTTTTTTTTTTTTGAAAAGTGGTCTTAACGTCAAAATTTTCAAAAACCGATAGTGGAAATCGATTCTCCAGACAATTTTACATAATAGTCTCCATCCGGTTTGATTGGTGAATAATCACTACAATAAGTTCTTTGAGGGTACATAACAGAGTTTTGGAGTTCCTTACAGCTGTGTGTTACATCATAACCCATGTTGGAAAAGTAATTGCTTGTAAATAAAAGTGTCACCAAGAGTAAGAAAAAAATAAAAAATTACATACTAAAATTGCAAGGATTTTGAAAATACAAAAATTGAAATAAAGCTTTTTTGGTGGTTTTTGCATTTTCTATACGACAGACTTGATTTCTTAGTCTCGTAAATGTTTTTTCCGGAAAGCTTGTCCAATTTCCCATAAGTTTGCATTTGACAGCATTTCGATTGGATGCATGGGCTTACAGATATAAACAGAATATTTTTTTCAGTGTGGTAGAAATCTGGATAGTAAATTATCTTACGTAAAAAATAAAACTAGTCAAATTGAAAAGCTGTCAAAGGCAAACTTATGGGAAATTGGACGAGCTTTCCGGTAAAAATATTTTCGAGACTGAAAAATCAAGTCTGTCATATAAAAAATGCAAAAACCACCAAAAAAGCTCTTTATTCAACATTTTTATTTTTAAAACCGCTGTATCTTCGCAAGGATTCGACATAGGACAATGGTCAACATAGAGACTTTTATGTAAAATTGTCTGGAGAATCGATTCCCATTATCATTTTCTGTAAATTTTGACGTTTAGACCACTTAAAAAAAACAGATTTAGTATATGATTTTTTTTTAAGGAGAGACATACCATCCTGCATTTTTCGTGAGTCTTTTTGTAACATTTAGGCTATTTTTTCAAAAATTTTGAACGAAAAAAAACGTGACATTACCTCAACATTTAACTTCTAAACATAAAAATTAAAAAATCCCATTGAAGTGGCGTGTATTTTTCTTTCAATGTATTTTTTTTTTTTTTTCAGAAAGCCCGTTCAATTTCCTACAAGTCTTTGACCACTTTTTAGTACGATGCAACGCCTTCGAGATACAGTCATTTTTAATTTACAGAATAAAAAACATCTAAATAGCATACGCCCTTCTCAAATGTCATTTTCGAGTACAATTGGCTCCATATACACAAAAATGGCTTATATAAGTCTAGGATAGCATGCCTACAAAGTTCATTGAAATCGGAGACGGTCGGGTACAAAAGTACCAGAAAAATTCCTGATTTGAGCTGCAATTGCTCATTTTTAGTTTTTTTAAACTTATTGAAATAATACAAACAAAATAAACAATTAATTTCTGCAAGTTTTCACATTCTTTAGTTCGTTACATTGTATTTTTGACAAAGAACTTTGTCCTAAGGTTTCTATACGTGGTGTCAATCCAAAATTTTCGCGAAGCGAAAACGTTACGTGACGAATTCCCCTCTCGGCAAATTTCCCCTCTTTTTGGTGCACGCTGGTTGGATGAACGAACGTTTCCCAATCAGTCGATCGAGAGACGTGAGATTGATGTATCTAAAATCTCCCCCACTCCACCTCATAATTTTCGGATCGTCGACGAGCCAACACAACTCGGCTCGGTCGGTCCCGAAAATTCATTCTATTGCTGGACGACGACGAGGACACATCAGAAGCAGATGGCCTGGTGGCCCGGTAGCAGACGGCCTGGAGGTCCGGGAGCAGATGGCTTGGAGGCAAGGACCAGCTAAGACATGCCGGTCGCGTGAGTCGATCATTGGAACTGGCCACCACCTGGAGTGGCCGGAGGCCCCGCGGATGTTCCGATGGGGGGACATTTTCCGGACCGTAAGAGTTGTGTCAATATGGGTATCAAACTTTATGGTTTTTGATATTGGATATGAAATTTGACATTTCGGCAGTAGTGGTCACAATCCGGAGTGGCCGGAGGCCCCGCGGATGTTCCGATGGGGGGACATTTGCCGGACCGTAAGAGTTGGGGCAATATGGGTATCAAACTTTATGGTTTTTGATACTGGACATGAAATTTGACATTTTGGCAGTAGTGGCCACCACCTGGAGTGGCCGGAGGCCCCGGGGATGTTCCGATAAGGGGACATTTGCGGAACCATAAGAGTTGGGGCAATATGGGTATCAAACTTTAGGGATTTTGATACTGGACATGAAATTTGATGTTTCGGCAGTAGTGACCACAATCCGGAGTGGCCGGAGGCCCCGGGGATGTTCCGATGGGGGGACATTTGCCGAACCGTAAGAGTTGGGGCAATATGGGTATCAAACTTTAGGGATTTTGATACTGGACATGAAATTTGACATTTTGGCAGTAGTGGCCACCACCTGGAGTGGCCGGAGGCCCCGGGGATGTTCCGATAAGGGGACATTTGCCGGACCGTAAGAGTTGGTGTAATATGGGTACCAAACTTTATGGTTTTTGATACCGGACATGAAATTCGACATTTTGGCAGTAGTGGCCACAATCCGGAGTGGCCGGAGGCCCCGCGGATGTTCCGATGGGGGGACATTTGCCGGACCGTAAGAGTTGGGGCAATATGGGTATCAAACTTAATGGTTTTTGATACCGGACATGAAATTTGACATTTCGGCAGTAGTGACCACAATCCGGAGTGGCCGGAGGCCCCGCGGATGTTCCGATAAGGGGACATTTGCGGAACCATAAGAGTTGGGGCAATATGGGTATCAAACTTTAGGGATTTTGATACTGGACATGAAATTTGACATTTTGGCAGTAGTGGCCACCACCTGGAGTGGCCGGAGGCCCCGGGGATGTTCCGATAAGGGGACATTTGCCGGACCGTAAGAGTTGGTGTAATATGGGTACCAAACTTTATGGTTTTTGATACCGGACATGAAATTCGACATTTTGGCAGTAGTGGCCACAATCCGGAGTGGCCGGAGGCCCCGCGGATGTTCCGATAAGGGGACATTTGCGGAACCATAAGAGTTGGGGCAATATGGGTATCAAACTTTAGGGATTTTGATACTAGACATGAAATTTGACATTTTGGCAGTAGTGGCCACCACCTGGAGTGGCCGGAGGCCCCGGGGATGTTCCGATAAGGGGACATTTGCCGGACCGTAAGAGTTGGTGTAATATGGGTATCAAACTTAATGGTTTTTGATACCGGACATGAAATTTGACATTTCGGCAGTAGTGACCACAATCCGGAGTGGCCGGAGGCCCCGCGGATGTTCCGATAAGGGGACATTTGCGGAACCATAAGAGTTGGGGCAATATGGGTATCAAACTTTAGGGATTTTGATACTGGACATGAAATTTGACATTTTGGCAGTAGTGGCCACCACCTGGAGTGTCCGGAGGCCCCGCGGATGTTCCGATGGGGGGACATTTGCGGAACCATAAGAGTTGGGGCAATATGGGTATCAAACTTTAGGGATTTTGATACTGGACATGAAATTTGACGTTTCGGCAGTAGTGACCACAATCCGGAGTGGCCGGAGGCCCCGCGGATGTTCCGATGGAGGGACATTTGCCGGACCGTAAGAGTTGGGGCAATATGGGTATCAAACTTTATGGTTTTTGATACCGGACATTAAATTTGACATTTTGGCAGTAGTGGCCACAATCCGGAGTGGCCGGAGACCCCGCGGATGTTCCGATGGGGGGACATTTACCGGACCGTAAGAGTTGGGGGAATATGGGTATCAAACCTAATGGTTTTTGATACCGGACATGAAATTTGACATTTTGGCAGTAGTGGACACAATCCGAAGTGGCCGGAGGCCCCGGGGATGTTCCGATGAGGGGACATTTGCCGGACCGTAAGAGTTGGGGCAATATGGGTATCAAACTTAATGATTTTTGATACTGGACATAAAAAGTTGCATTTGGCCATTATCTGAAATTAAGCAGTTAAAATATGCTAATGCTAAGCAGTTAAAATATATTGCTTATTAGGCAGGAAGTAATAAATAGACTACTGCAATGCACATTTTTTGTGCCACTGTGAAAATCTGTTTCTGGAAATTTAGAATAACTATCTCGTAATCATTAAGAGCCCTGTAAAGGGTAGTTTTTAATGTCTGCTGTTCAAATTTCCTTTATTGCCGCCGATTGCTTGCAACAGCCTTGCAAAAACATTCCCGCATCTTGGTAACTTTCGAGTGGTGAAGGAAAGTAAATAGATTTCACTTCGATTTCTATTTCAGCTCCACTTGCAATTTCCGTCCCCTTAGTTCGATAGGACGGTTATTATAAGGGGGGAATTTGGACCGGACATTCTAATCGAAAATTTCAACAATCATCTTGCAAAGTTCTTTGTCATACTGGTCATGTGTAACATAACCACCTGCACCTTTTTTAAACTGCACTTTAAATTGAGTCATTCTTCAAATTTTGTATTCACGAAATAAAATATACGATGTTCTACAAAGTTGTTCCCTGGATCAAAACCTATAAGAAACATAAGAAGAGGGAAATTTGACAGGGTTTTGTGAAATTTTCTATAAGAAGTTGTAAAAAATTACAATTCTCCATAATAAATTGATTAAAGTTCCATACAAACTTCAGATCAGAATTTAAGCAATTAAACTTTAACCAATTTTTCAATTTTTCAGCTCTTTTCGTAATTTTTAAATTTTAGACAGGCTTTGCACACCCTGTATCTTTTGCCAGGAGCAAGTTGAACGCCGCTGTATCAGTATAAAATGAAAACTACAAAAATCAAATAACAAAATAAGTTGGGTTTTTCATCGAAAAATTAAATGCTTTGCGAAAAGCTGGGACAGCACCAATTGCATCCAATATTTAAAAGGCTTTTTTTGGGCCTGTTACGATCAGAAAAAAGCTGTTCTGCTGTTCTGCATATTGACCAAATCGTTGAAAAATGGAATAAAAAAAAATTTGGAACAAAATGAGAGATTGTATGTTATAATAGTAAAATGAATTTGAACATAAAAGTGTTCTAACGAAAATATGTTTGAAAATGCAACACAACTGGAACATTTCAGTTAAAAAAAAAACACATAGAGCACCCAAACTTAAAATATCCAAGTTACCCAAAAAAATGTGGTATAACAATGAAAGTTGCTCAAAATTTATACGCACATGGATTTTCGACCCGGCCCTAAGTAGTTTAAGCGCGAACCATGTCGATAATGCTATTATCATGCGTGCCGACCAGCTTTGCTCGAGACATCTATGCCACAATTCCCAGAACAATCGTCCGCCCTCCCAGTAACAAACATAACTCGGTGATGTTGGGTTGGTCGTCGAGGACTCGTTCCCAGCGCAATTCCAAACAGTTTCATCGGATAAATCAACAACTTTGAGTGATTCTTGACTTCCTATCCTAGGTCTACGCTAGCCGCCCACATTGTGGGCCGTGTCTGGCCCTTCTTGTCTCCAACAATCCATTCAAAACACATCTGCTCAACTCACGACTCACGGCACCGCTGGGCGATCTCGATAATTGAATCGTCGATTGCGCCACCACCGGAGGTACCACCGGATCGCGTTCCCGGCATCATTGTCGTTATTCTAATTACTCCGCCTTCTATATTATTCACAGTGACCGAGCGGCTTCCGACGGTCTTCCATTTTCCGCTGCCGGCGGGACTTCATCGATTGCTCAGCACCAGGGTGATGATTACGAACACAAACACGTGCACGGGGTCACCTATCCGGAGCTGGCCACCGTGCTGCATCGCTTCCGGGTGTTCTCCTGTAAATGTTGAGAAAAGAGAATTTTTAGGGTGGGAATTGCTCATCGAAAAAAAAAATTCGTTCAGGACAAACTCGATGATCCGAAGACCTCGGGAAAATGTTACTTGGGATAATCAAATAATCTTTTTTTTTTGTCCCCCAAGTGTTCAAAAGCAACCAATAATTACAGTGTGTAGAATGTAGAACTGTCTGGTTGGTATAATTGTAGTTAAAAATTGTATGTTTGATATTTTGAAATTTAAGAGAGTTGCCATCATCAAACATCAACTTTCCCTAGAAATACATCGCATAAATTCACTTACACACATAAACACGCACACTGACATGTTACAAACTCACTTTAGAGCGCTGCAAATGCAAGACGATATTGATTGCTTCCGGTTGAATGCTGACACAGAATGCAAAATGCATACGGAATTGTGGAAAGTCCATTTGTGCAGCAGCTGTGTGTGTGTGTGGTGTGGTGAATAGCTTGAAATCAACTGACTCTCGTGAGTGAGTGTGAGTGTGTTTGTTTGTGTGTCACCACTGACAAAGAATGTTCAATAACATATGCAAAGTGCATTTTACAGACGATGTCATTTATAAAGCGTGATGAAGATTTGATCAGCAAATCATTTATTCTATTTAAAACAAATTTTTCAACGAATCTACCTACCGTTCAGGATGTGAACGTTGATGAAGTACGTGTTGGCGTTCGACGGCGAGCAGACGTACTTGCCCGAATCGGTGCTTTTGGCCCGCTGGATCAGCAGGTACGAGGTGGTCGTTTCGCCCTTTTCCGTGATAACCGATACACCGCCCCGGGGTGAGTCGTAATTAATTTCCTGTCGGTGATCGAAAGCAAACAATATTTTCAATAATAACTGATGTAGAGCTTTGGTGTTTATATGAAACGATGGGGGAAGGTTTGCATTCGTGGAAACTATTCATGTAATCAGCTCAATGTACGGGGAAAAATATTTTCCATTCTTCATAACTGATATCACATTATTAGTGATCCAATATGAAAATACCATTGAATTTTGTGATTCCCATTCCGATCATGGGTAAATAACAAGGTAAATGCATAGTAATACCTTTCTCTGGTATCAATACCAATTTTTGATATTCCTGAATCCTTTAAAATTTGTCTTAAGGATGATGCAAGTGCAAAATTTGGTATCATACCAATTTAAGGTATCGTTTTGATAATTCAAAATTGCAAAATGTTTCAATGATCGGACAGCACATTTTGGTGTTTTTTTTTTTTTTTTTGTTTTTATAGTTTTTTATTAGAGCAATTCTCTACGAATTAGGTCTTTTTTCTTAAATTTTATTTTTTGTATTTTTTAATCCGACTGAAACTTTTTGGTGCCTTCGGTATGCCCAAAGAAACCATTTTGCATCATTAGTTTGTCCATATAATTTTCCATACAAATTTGGCAGCTGGCCATACTAAAATGATGTGTGTGTGTGTATGTGTGTGTGCAAATTGAGTTGTTTCCATGTATTTTTAGATCTACATTCTATACATGCAAATAACTCGCATAGGCATCTGGAAGGTGTTAGCTCTGCCGAGCTTCGGTGACCCATTTCTACGCTGGCTAGCCGAGCGCGAGGTAGCTTTATCGACAAGCCCCGCCCTGAAGAACGTTTGCACCAATCGGATTCAAACGTTATTTATAACTTCCGAACCCTTGTCAAATGGACAAGGACCCAGCGCGTATATAGTTGATAGTAACAGTATTCCTAATTCCAATCATAGCTCACCGAGTCGCGATGGCCTAGTGGTTAGCATTTTTGCTTACCAATCCAAAGGACGGGGGATCGAACCCCGACTCGTGTACTTTGATTTTTCGTTCATGTTCAGAGTTTCAAGATTAATATTTCCTATACTTTCTCGTTGGGAGCAGATGGGAATCGAACCCAGAATCATTCGCTTACAAAGCGAACAACGTAACCAGTCAGCCACACGGCCGCTCCTCAGCTGGCCATACAAAAATGATGTATGAAAATTCAAAAATCTGTATCTTTTGAAGGAATTTTTTGATCGATTTGGTGTCTTCGGCAAAGTTGTAGGTATGGATATAGACTACACTGAAAAAAAAATGATACACGTTAAAAAAATGGTGTTTTTAATTTAACTTTTTGTCACTAAAACATAATTTTCAAAAAAACACTTTTTTATGCCAACTTTTCAGAAATTTCCAGGTTGTGCAAAAAATCTTTGACCGAGTTATGAATTTTCGAATCGATACTGTTTTTTTTTCAAAAAATCGAAAAATTGGTCGCAAAAATATTTCAACTTCATTTTTCGATGCAAAATCAAATTTGCAATCAAAAAGTACTTTAGTGAAATTTTGATAAAGTGCACCGTTTTCAAGTTAAATCCATTTTTAGGTGACTTTTTTGAAAATAGTCGCAGTTTTTCATTTTTTTTATAAATTACTGCAAATGTTTGCCCACCTTTGGAAAAAAATATTTTTGAAAGGCTGAGAAAATTTTCTATATTTTGCATTTTTGAACTTTGTTGATACGACCATTAGTCGCTGAGATATAACCATGCAAAGGTTTAAAAACAGGAAAATTGATGTTTTCTAAGTCCCACCCAAACAACACACCATTTTCTAATGTCGATATCTCAGTAACTAATGGTCCGATTTTCAATGTTTAAATATGAAACATTCGTGAAATTTTCCGATCTTTTCGAAAAAAATATGTTCTTTTTTTTTAAACGAAGACTAACATTTCAAAAGAGCCAAATATTCAATATTACGCTAATGGCACATTTTGGTCGCTGTTATTTGCCCAAGTAATATCAAAATTTTGTATTCCTGTGTTATTTACCTCTGCTCGGGATTTGTTACCAGATATTGCCCAGTTTTAGTGATTGAAAAATATATCACATTACGCCACAAGGGAAATTCCATCAAACATGCAATATCTATGATTGTTTGATTAAGAGCTGTCAGAACCTGGAGTTCAAAGTATAAAATACCTACCATCAGCAGGGGAGACATTGCTAGGATTTTGATTAGAATTTATTTTTGGAATATTTTCCATTTGTTAAGGTTTTTCTCAAGATTATTATTTTTAAAACATGCACTGGAGTAAGCCACGCAAGGTCCATGCTCACTTTTTGGAAAAAAAGTTTTTTTGTAGTGTTTAAACAAATAGTTGCGTTGTAAATTCTTTTTTCGAATACCGGGTTGACTTTGATTATTTTTATGTCAAATGTACCATATCACTTAGGTTACTTATTAAGATTAAGAAAAAAAAATTAATGTTAAAATTTAGTTAACTTAATCAAAATAAATAAAAATTTCACTTAAAATTGTAAAAAATTCACAATTTTGCTTCAAATGTGTTAGAACTAGAGCAGAAACTTACAATAGAGACTGCAAAAGACCCAGCGGTCGGGAAAGTAGATGGTTTGATTTTTTTTTTATGAAGTTTGGAGTCTTCAGAAATACGTACACTTTGAATTTCAAAAAAAAATGGGCCGATTGGTTTTTCTCGAAAGTTTGCATGGAGAAAACGAACTCTTTGCTACGCTAACATATTGCATGCAATTATTTCTTGCATGCAACAGCGACGAACCGCCCTTATTCTCCATAAAAACTATGGAGAAAAACCAACTACGTCATATATATGTTTACCTGTAGCAGCAGAATGTCAACAAAAAATTCAGAACATCTTTTGGCTACACTGATGAAGCGGGCTTTTTTTTTTGAATTTCCAGTATTGCAGTATCAATTTGGAAAGGGAAGAAAATAATGGCTTAAATGTTTTAGATGAACTAATGAAGCTTCAATAGGTGAAGATTTGATTGAAGATTAAGACGATTGTGATGATCAAGTTGACGATGTCGAATAAGCTGAAATATAATATAAATATCGAGCAAAATCGACTCGAGGCTCGAGAAAAAAACTTCAGTGGATTATGATCATACGAAAATTTTACGCAAGTTTTCTAAATTTTTATTTAAGGTTCATATTAGACCCATAACTAAAATCTAAACGAAAAATATCACAACATTTTAATTTATTCCCCTGTTTTTCAAAATTAATTGCTCTTCCCAAAATAAAAGTCGACTTAAAAATGTCGTCAACTTCTGAAAACTTCATTACGGCAAACTGCCGTCGACTTTTATTAAACATTCTGCTTTTGTCAGGTTGATAGATTGATGTTCCCATTCCGGCATGCCTGTTGTGTTTTTCATGGTCGACATTCAACCGAAGGCGTATGTGTGTGTGTGTGTGCGCGCTCCCCATGCATCGTCTCAGTGGGAAATCGAATTTCCCGGAAGCAAATTGGATCGAGTAAGCAACAAAGCAATTCAAACAGTATTGAATGCATAAAAGGGAAGTGAGCAATCCTTCGTTTGTCAAGTGCGATTGAAGTATTGATGTATGACACAAAGATTTATTTGGTTCAAAAATATAGTTTTATTCCTTCTACTTCATTCAGGTAAAAACCTCTTATTTTAGTTTGATTATTTTTCCTATTTTTGAGACATAAATTTTTAGCAACTTTTTGCAGTCACAATATTTTGAATATTTTTCTTGGTCAGCAAATTATTCCAAAAACTTTCATTAGTTCCTTGTCCTTCCAGTTGTATTCTTTAAACCCAAAAAAACAATTTTTCAATATAAAAACCCTGATGGGACATCCATAAATAGAGGTGGACACTTTTTTGCTTCCCTCCCTCATTTAAAAAATCTTATTGTTTGTATGGAGCGTAGACAACCTTCTTCATAACTTTCAGTCAAAATAAGTATGAAGCGGTTTTGTTAAGCAAAATGAATTAATTTATTTGATTAATCATACTTAAATAACCAAAACCGCTCGAAATAGGCTGAACTTGTTGATTGAAGGATAAAGAAACGGACTAAAACTATCCACAAACAATAGAAATTATCAATGCATCAGAACTATTCAAAAACAGAAAGTTTAAATATGCTCTTTCAAATGAGCTTGAATTGAATCGCTTTTATTTGAACTGATAGAATGACCGTAATAGATTTGCATTTGACTTTCAGTTAATAAACCATCGAATATAAAATTTAATTGACTACTCTGCCTGTTATGTTCCTTCCGAGAAAAACATATTTTAAAAATTTCCATGAAGCAATGAAAACCCTTCCATGAGTTGCAACACCGTTGCTCTCACCTGGTGGTTGTGGGTCCAGATGATGGTGGACGGAGGTTCCGGCGAATTCCGCACCACGCACGTCAGGTTGACCGTGGAGCCGGTGTTGATGTAAATATCCGGCCCACCGACGATGATGGTGACGGGTTCTGAAACATAGCAACAGAGCAGGTTGGCATCAACAAAAGACAACGGGTGTAACATTTACCCAATAAAACCCCAGAATGAGTTCCGGGTATACAAATTGAAATTTTGTTACGGGCTCTTCATTCCCGTGATCCCTACCCCCTGAATGACGTTGTTCTCGCTAAACTCATGTGCCATTTTGAAAGTTTTGTAAAACGAGAGATTCGCGCATTTTTTTTTTCGTAAAAAGAGGATTTGCTAGCAAGAAAGGTTTTGGCAAGCGTTGCCATGCCACTTACCGACTACCGACAGGTGCATGGAGTGACCCACCGGTGGTGTGGTTGATATTTGGCACTCGTACACTCCGGTGTCTCGTTTCTGGGGATATCGGATCTGGAATGGAAACAAATGTGCAATTTATTTTGCGTGAAAAAAAACTCAATTTCCCAAATTACTTCTGTGTGTTTTCTGAGTTACGGTTATTGGAAACGAATTCATGCAAAATTATGAATTCGGATTTCAAGAACTGGATGATATAGTAATTTATTTCGAGTTTCGGGAATTGATTGATTCTGTAATTCAATTAAACTATAGAACTTTGTTTACCTGCAACGACCAGTCGTCCGTTTGTGGGTTGTGCACGCTCTGGAACCGTTGATCCGAGGTGTACGTAAATCTACCTACGGTTAAGAGATGAATGTCTCTATGGCGGACCCAGGAAACCTGTGCAACGAGATTTAAAATCAGTAAAACTAGATATTATATTCTCTAAAACAAAAAAAAATCAGTGTACAGAAGAGGAAAAACAGTATGTACAACAGGGGTGCTCAATGTTTTCGAATGGCGGGCCAAATTTGGAGCTCACATGAGCTTGCGGGCCAAATGTGAAAAATGTTTATTTAAAAAAAAATTATTTGAAAATTTAAATCACGTTTTTTACAAAATATAACACAGAAAATTACATTAAATTTCAACAGCTGAATTTTCCTTCAGGTTCGTGTATTTTTAACATTTTCGAGGACAATTAATTATGTTTTTCCAGCAGTTTTGTTAAAAAAAAAAAGCTTCAGCAAAACCAACAAATACCAAAACAAAATATCCATAAGATTTGCATTGCAATTTGCATGCCTCAAATACATTAAACGGTGGATGAACATTTTTTGGCTGAAGACAATCGTTATTTCACAAATATAATGAATCGAATTGAATGCACAGATTTCCCCTGAAATTTTAATTTTAAATAAAAAAATATTTTTAGAAAGGGGTTACACTAACTTTGTAAAATTTTATAATTTTAGTTTTTAACATGGTGCAACTATAATGATGAATTGCTGCTAAAAGATTTATCAACAAGTATTCCTCTGATTTCAATGAAATATAAATAACTGCTTGAATAAGATTTTAGTAAATAAGATTCACAATCCAAATTTCATGAGTTCGAATCCCGAGTTGAGAATTTTCTATGTGCAAAATAAGTTTGAGGCCCAGCGGTTAAAATTTTTAAATTACTATGGAATAGCTGTTATTGCTAATTTAACAATTTCCTACTTCAGTCAATTTTGAATGTTTTATAATTCATTTCCAAAAACCTTTGAAGAATTTTTTAACGAAATAACAATTTTCAATCACATTTACACTTTTGGATCAAAGCATGGAAAAAGCTTAAACTAAACCTATTTTTTAAACAAAAAAAAAATTGCAGATGGGTCAAAGGGCCATTTTACATAATCTTTCAAAATTGGTCTGCGGGCCACAAAAAATCAACTCGCGGGCCACGTTTGGCCCGCGGGCCATACTTTGGTCACCCCTGATGTACAAGCATATCTTTACAAAATCAGCCAATGTCGTCCATTTTTTTTTGCATTTTTTATGTGGCTCAAACTTTGTACGGTACGTAAATATTCAAAAATCTATCATTTTTGAAGCTATTTTCTGATCGATTTGGTGTCTTCGACAAAGTTGATGCGGACTATTAAAAAAAATTGGTTACAGGTCGTTTCAACAAAAATGAAATCAGCAAAAAAATGTCAGCTTTTCAAAAAAAAAAAAATGTAACGTGTGCAAACATGGGCACTACAGCTTGAAAACGGTGCACTTTATCAAATTTTCACTGAAGTACTTTTTGATTGCAAATTCGATTTTACCTCAAAAATGAAGTTTAAAAATTTTTGCGATCAATATTTTGATTTTTTTTTAAATTCAGTATTGATTCAAAACATCATAACGAAATGAAAGATTTCTTGCCCATTCTGAAAATTTCGAAAAAGTTGGCATTTGATGTCCCCTAAAACATATCAGAACATTGAAAAATAAAATGGATTGTTTTGTGCAAATCAAGTTTTGGTAACAAAAAAGTGAAATAAAAAATCATTTTAAAAATATATCTCTTTTCTAAGTGTAGTCCTTATGTTTACCTACAACTTTGCCGAAGAAACCAAATCGATCAGAAAATTTCTTCAAAAGATATTTTTTTTGAATTTTCATACATCAGCTGCCAAATTTTATGGAAAATATATAATTTTCGAACGACGAACTAATTATTCAAAATGGCTTCTTTGGGCATACGGAATGCACCAAAAAAGTCTAGCCGGATTTAAAAATACGAAAAATAAATTTAATAAAAAAGACCAATTTCGTAGAGAACTGATCAGTTTTGACCTGTTTTCTCTGCCAGAACTTCTGAAAATTTTCTACGAAATTGCAACAAAACTGCGTCGTTGCAAAACTCGCAAGGAACAAGTAAGAATACTTGGAGGAATTACACATCAAAAAAAATAAAATTAAAAGATACTGATTGATTCTCACCGTTTTGTTGCCCAGGTTCCGGACCCGACAGTTGAGATACGCGGTCTTGCCGACGAGGGCCGTGATGTTCTTCGAGGCCGATAAATCAAAGTATGGCCCCCGGTCCAGCGGCGTCCGGAGCAGGTTGCTTTCGTCCGAGTCGTAAATCTCGTTCTCGGCCACATCTGCCGCCGGTGGCTCGTGCTCGTGCAGGTGGTCGTGATGTTCCGCCGAGGACGACCGCTCGTCAGAGTGGACCGTATTTGAGATACCTGAAAGTGGGAGGTGGGAGAGACAGAAAGAAACAAAGGTTGGATTAGTTAGCTTAGTTTGAAACTAAATTCCGGTATGAATTGGAAGAGATTTATCGATTTCCAAGTTCGGGTCTTGCGGTGTTCTGAACTTCTGTAGAAAGAATATTAGAGGGTTTAATTTTCAGGGGACGAATTCGCGTTGCAGAGTTTTCTCATATTATAGTACTGTTTTCTCATATTATAGCACTATTTTGAAGCTGGATCTCAAGCCAGACCCGTAAAATCAAAAGAAAAGATAATGGATAGCATCTAAAAATGACGTCTTGAAAACAGTCCGGTCAAAACTGACTCTGGCGAACCAACCGCAATTATGTTTTTTTTATTCCAGTATGATATTTTATCCAAAAAATTCGGTGCAGTCTTTCAAAATCTTTTTCAATTGTGCTAAATGTTCCAGCTCCATTTTTTTTAAATATTTTTCGTATATACGTAACTCTTTGTCTTCCTGATTTTGTTAAACATTTCGGATGCCAGATCACTCGTAAAATAATCTGTTTGTGATTTGCTGCAAAATTATTTCCCCGAAACGAATAAATGTTAGGTTTCCATCCTTTAAAAAAAACTCAAATGCTGCTTAATGTAACACACGATAAATTTCATGTGTTTTAGGGCCTACGCTAGCCAGCCCTCCTCGCTTCCTCTTCCTCCTTCTCTTGAAAACTAAACTGCTCATGTTTCGTAAACTAATCGAAACCCCGCAACATCCCTCGTGCTGTGTCAGTTACAGCTTACAGCACTGCGGCAAACCCATCCCGATAGAGTGAGAGGATGGCTTATTTGCAAAGTTTGCCTCCAGAGTGGTGACACCCCAAACGTAGACTAAATAATCTCTTTAGCAAATATAGAAGCAAAATTTAAAATTTAAAGGTCAAAAATACACCCCGGGCAGACGGTAATAACAAAATTCATGCCATTTCAATAACAAATACTGTTAAAATAACAGAAAATGTTATGGAATATTCTTGAAAAATTAATCTTTGCATAAGAGTTTAATAACAGTTTATGTTATCATAACAAAATTTGTTATTGGTCTGATATTGGTTGAAAGCCAAAACAACTTGAGAATAATTTTTTTTGTTATGGAAGGATACCTCCAATTGTTATTGGAATGATCGGATTAGTTGCTAAAATGACAAAAAATAAATACAAAGATTTGTTCGTAAAATAACTAAAAATGCTATGAGTCTGTAATTAAAATAACAATCCAATAACAAAAAAAATCATAACGACGAATAACAAATCTTGTTATAGATTACATAAAATGTTATTGGCCTAGTATTTTCAAATATCAAAAAATGTTGTTCCCAAGTTATTTCCGTTTGCTCGAGACACCACTACCCCGTCAGTGCTCGGGCCCGGAAAGGTGAGAATAGTTATGTTACACCCGGAAATAACCCACCCGAAAATGTAAGCAGACCTCAAATTAATTACAAAGCCAATTCATGGCCCAAACACATTTTCGACAGGAATGTGGGAAGTAGGGTTGGCCTTCTTCCGGGGGTGTCGACAGACTGGGTGATATTAGTTTATAGACGAGTTATTCCAAGCGCAATGGGGGGGTTCCAGGAAACATTTTCCAATTTGCAATTCAAATAACGGCGCGTTGAACTGGTTGAACAATTGGCCCAGGCCATGGGGTAGATCACTTACCTGTGATGAAATTCAACGAATTTGGATTATTCTGATGATTTCACACGTGGAGGTCAAATGAATTTGAATTTATATTGCGTGTGTTTTTTTACTCAGCCGGATAATTTCGGCCGTTTCCATCTCCCTTCTGTCAACATCAATTTTGGGTCAAAAATTCAGAAAGCAAACGAATACTTTTTTTTCACAAAAAAACGAAATTCCGATGACGTGCAATAAACGAAAAATATTTTTTCATACATTTTCCTGAGGTGCTTACATTTTTTCGCATGATTGAATAACTTTTGAAATGCTTTGTCTTCTTTTTTTGAAATTTGATCGTAGAGACCGCGAAAAGTTATTTTTTTTTGCAAAACTATAAAACCCTACATTTGCAAATATAAGCAATGTTTGCATCGTTTGAAACCCATATTACAAATACAGAAGATTTTAGTATGTATGTATGTACATTATGTATCTTTTAATTTTGTATTCCAAAAATATGTTAAAATATCAGCCTCTGAAAGAATTCCGTACGCAAAAGTTCATTTTAATGAGTTTTCTCGAATTTCAACGATAAAATAATTTTACTTCAATAAGGAAAATCCGTAACTTTAGAAAAAATATTCTGATCGATTTGGCGTCTTTTGCAAACAGTATTTTTTGAATTTCGGTCATTCGATTATTTTTGTATTTTTTCATCCCGCTGAAACTTTTATGGTTCCTTCGGTATGCCGAAAGAAGCCATTTTGCATAATGAGTTTGTCCATATAATTTTCCATACAAATTCGGCAGCTGTCCATACAAAAATATATGGAAATTCAAAAATCTGTATTTTTTGAAGGAATTTTCTGATCGATTTGCTGTCTTCGGCCAAGTTGTAGGTATGGATATGGACTACACTGAATGGTTTTTAATTACTCTTTTTGTCACTAAAACTTTGCAAAAAAATCTAATATGTTTTAACGGACATCAAATGCCACCTTTTCAGAAATTTCTAGAACGGGCAAAAAATCTTTGACAATGTAATGAATTTTCGAACCAATACTGATTTTTTGAAAAAAATGATATGCTTGCCCACTTTTGAAAAAAAAAACATTTTGAAGAGATGAGGAAATTCCCTACATTTCGCTTTTTTGAACTTTTTTGATACGACTCCTACAGTCATCCCTCATATTCGGAACAGTTTACAGATCGGCTAATGTTCAAAAAATCATAGAAAATCGATAGTTGAACTTAATGATTCGTTTTTACCTTCATTTGAAAGCTTTTCTTGCGATCTTTCGAATGCTGTATTGAACAACTGCTAATTTTAACTTTTAGATCAAGTTTTTGAAGAAAAACTTTGACCCTTGAAATCCACAAATTCGGAACACTTTTTTCTTACGGATGTAAATAAACTTTGGTTCTCTCCATGAGTACATAATTTTTACAAAATAATGACTTCACGCACTGAAACCAACGTAACTAAAGATTAGTTATGTTTTATGAATGGTTTGATAATTTTTTTTTGTGAAAATATTGGTTAAATTCAGGTGTTCCACAATTGTGGGAGGCACAATAACATCCCACAATCATGGAACAGGCAATTTGGAGGCAGAGTTTTGCTGCTATGGATAAAATAGTCTTGAAATGAGGTTTTTTGTTCAAAAAGTACTACTTTTACTAGTGAAATAGCAAGAGAATGTCCAAATGAAGGCTGTAAAAATAGTAGGGTCGACAGAAAAGCTGCATTTGCCATGTTATTGATAAATTACCACAAAAGTGTTCCGAATTTGTGGGTGTTCCGAATATGTGGGATGACTGTAGTTGCTGAGATATTACCATGCAAAGATTTAAAAACAGGAAAATTGATTTTTTCTAAGTCTCACCCACCATTTTCATTCACATTCGTGAAATTTTCCGATCTTTCCGAAAACAATATTTTCATTTTCTAAAATAAAGACGAACATTTCTAAAAGGCCAAATATTCAATATTTCAAAAACCACCAGCCATCACTCAGTTCTAGGTATATTTTCCTTTTGAGAGTGTTGCACTTTAGTAGCTCTTCCTTTTACCTACAAGCCGCAATCATGAAATATCATAAAAATGAAATTTTCTGTGCGTTTCACTCAAACGACAATTTTGCAGCATTTTTTCCATCCAGAGAATATTTTTAATATTATATACCTTTATTCTCTGGCCAACAAAATCCCCCCAGGGCTGACATTACCAAACGAAAAAAGGCCCATCAAAAAGGACGTTTGGCAAATCCTTTTAACCACACAGAGACAGTAGAACAGCGAGAGAGGTACGAAATCCGATTTCTGCGAATCCCAGCCACTTTTTTTATTGCGACGTGAAATTTGAATTTTTCTGCTTTATTGCCGTGTGGTGGCCCACCTTATCAATCCATTTCCATTCCCGGTGGGCAATGAAAACGTACTTGTGACTGAAATACGACCCACCAGCACACACTGGAATGACTGCAGCTTTTACTGATTTCTGTAGAAAAATATCAAATTCCTTTGAATTAACTTTTAAAGCAACGCTGAAAGCACATTCCCCGAATAATTGCACTTCCGCTTGAAGTATGTCTTTAAATGAACTTACTTTTTCTTCTCTCCACCTTTTCATTACCTGCAATTAGCGAAAATGTAGTTGGGTGCAGAAAACTTTCTCCTTTTGCGTTTTTTTTAACCATTGGCAGGTGAGCATTTGATAAGGTACCATGCTTTTTTCACCTTTTACCGTAGAATCTCTTTTTCCTCCCGGCTTTCACCAATTGCAGTATTGCTCTGCTTTTTTGTTCCTCGTTACCGTAATATCGTTCTGCACTGTTTTGTGGCGGTGCACTGTGCAAAGCTTTGATGCTGTAATTTTCGCCTTGAAGGGGGAAAAGCGCAATTAATGCAACCCTTTTGAAATTGTTTGCAGGCAGGAAAATTTCCACCGAAGAAATCAATAAGCTTGAACTTTCATAATATATCGTGGAATCGTTCAGAATGAGTTCCACATAATTAATTTTATTGAAGGTCTGTTTCACGAATGCTTTTTCATGTCGTTTTTTGCCTTGAAAAATATTAATGAGTATCGGAAAAATATCAATACCGTGCTTTATCCACATTTTTTAAATAATTGCAATTCTTCGTCAGCCGAGCCGATATACATGTTTTTTTTTTGCTCCATATGTAGTACAAATCAAAGCTTAAAAATGGTTCAATTTTGGTTGCGAGTATCATCCCGGGCAGACGGTAATAACTAAATTCATGCCATTTCAGTAACAAATCGTCAGCTGTGTGCTATCTTGTGACATAGACCATTTTGGTCGAAAATGAGTAAATGATGACGTTTTGCTATACTTAACAAACACTACAAGATGCTTTAACCCGATTTTGGAAACTCGCTTCCGTTTCCCGGATAGCGCAATACAAACTTGTGGCATAGACCAATTTATCATCAAAATGATTGTGGAAAAATTTTCTTGTTTTTCAGAAATTTATGTACACACATACTTTCTAAAGGCAATGCAACCTTTTGTTTATAAAAATATACTGATTAAGTTGATTAAACCATTGATTTGAGCTTATTTTAGTTTTTATGAGAATTCTGTGCACACTTGTGACACGTAGTACAATTTTACTTTCGAAACACACTTATGACACGTGCTTTTCAGATTTTTGTTTACATTATTTACTGTATCATTTAACTGGTGTAACCAAATTAAATGAAACTTGGAGCGTTTGTTAAGCGATAGTATACAAACCGATTGCTTCAAAAAGTTTGGCTCTATCATTGATAGTTTTGAAATTATTTACCAACAAACTTTAAAAATCTATTTTCTCGAAAAGTACTAAATGTTCGTTGTCACAAGATAGCACACAACTGACGAAATACTGTTGAAATAACAGAAAGTGTTATGAAATCTTCATGAAAAATCCATTTTAACATGAGAGTTTAATAACAGTTTATGTTATCATACATTTTTTTTATTGGTCTGATATTGGGTGAAAGCTAATACAACTTTGGAATAACAGTTTTTGTTATGGAAAAATACCGCAAACTGTTATTGGAATTATCAGATAAGTTGTTAAATAACAAAAAATAATAACAAAGATTTGTTCGAAGAATAACTGCAAATGTTATTGGTCTGTTATTACAATAACAATTCAATAAAAAAAATCATGACGACGAATCTTGTTATAAATAATATGAAATGTTATTTTCCTAGTTTATTCAAATATCAAAAAATTTTATTTCCAAGTTATTTTCGTCTGCTCGAGATTGAAATAAAATTATGGTTTGTCGTTCATGTAAAAGAATGAACCAGATACGAATAAAATTTTAAGGAGAATTAAAAAATGATAACATTAAAACGTGTGTTGCAAGATGCGTCGTTTCAAACAAATTATATTTTTTATCGAATCTAGAAAAAAAATAAGTCCAAATTGGATAGTACTTTGTTATTTATTATCAAGAATATTTTTAAACAATTTTTCGAAACAATTACTTTGATTTAAAATACAAAAATTTTCTCAAGAGCGTCGATCATAATTATATGTATTCGCACCCAAGATTTCTATTTGTGTACTATAAATTCATTCGCCTGTCCCAGAGCGAGTTGTGGCGCTATAACCGCGGCAAATAGTGTCCAGGGCATTTGTGGAAATACAATGTCCCATCCCCGAGGGTCCCGGAGCAGCAAAACTTCTTAGCATGGTGGCTTCCAACGATTTATTGCCTATAAAACAGGAACGTGAGCGGGGGATCCCCACGTTTCTTCCTCCCCTGTAGATTCAGAACTGTATTGTTGTTTGAATATTCGTGTTCAAATTCAATCCAGTTCAACGAATCATCTTTGCGGTAAACTTTACGCAGTTGGCCTGGCCGCTTTAACGTTTGTGATGTTTCAAAGCAATTTATTGCATTGGGGCACTGCAATTGTTAATAATGACAAGAGGATGCTAGGCGTTAATCAACCTAAGGCATTTTCCAGGATGCCCTCGAAAGACTGGCTGCGCTAGGGTTAGATTAGATTAGATAATAAATTCATTAGCCTGTCCCAATTGGAGATCGCTCACATCTTAAATGATAGATTATGAAGTTAAGAACAATGTTTTCTTAGACAAGACAAATTGATAAAATACTTTCTCGCACCCCCTCTTCGATTTACTGAAAAAAGTCTTTAGAACAAATTTTCTAAAAACGCTTGGAATCAATACAAAAACTGTTTCAATCAGGTGAGTTTTCTCTTCAAACAATAGGTTTTTGGACCAAAATTGAAGTTTTTGGCTTCATCCAGATGGTTTTCTGTCGAAAAAATCGCAGTTTTTGAATTGATTTTTTTAAAGAAATGTCCATTTAAAGAAAAGCAAAGCAATCCATTTTAACGACCCCCGGGTCTTTTGTGGGCTCTGTTGCAAGTTTCTGCTCATTTCTAGGCGTCCGAAGGTTATGTGTGGTGCATCACCCAAAATCTCTTTTACGCAAATGGACCGACGTTTTACTTCCCCATCCGATAGAAGGCTCCATTTAATTTATGGTAAACCTTTTGAGCATGAGCATGAGCATGAGCATGAGCATGAGAGACCACCCATGGTTGTCCTTCTCCGTTACTGAACAGAACCGTAATATCCTATCAACACAACCGGTCATACGCTTCAACGATCAAATAATGTTTCCCTTATCAACAGCATGCATGAATGCGCTGAAAAGATAAAACATCACGATCATCAAAACTAGAGCCGTTGCTAATAGGAAACAATCATTGGCCACCAACGGCGCCCGCCATGTCAGTTTGTAGATCTCGAGGGAACGGGACGAGAATGTTAGTTAGCACAGGCTGCTACCAAGGATGGGTTCTATACGATATCCACACCCCCGCGTGTGCCGGAAAACTACTTCTACTTGGGATTTTGTTAGTGGGAAAGGGTAATGGCCAGGATTCATCATAGAGGATGATGATGTGGCCCAATAATCAATGAATTTCGTTGAGTGATAGGGTGATGTATTATGTATTCTCAAGGCAAACAATCGGATGATGCGGATGAGACCATTCCCGGTTATTTAGCACAAATGATTTAATCTTAGACAGCCGGCTGTGGAAAGATAGAATCAAAATTGTGTGTAATTAAAAGGTGAAATATTATACTCAGCGTAACACATTTACGTAGAGTTGACCTGAGACTATTTATACTTTTAAGTTTTTATAAGATGAGCGACCAATTAATTACTGATGAGTTATGAGTTAGACCGATGCAAATATTTTAAAAAGTTTTTGTCCCTCGGCCCTGGCCGAGGTCAAGGGGGGGGGGGGGCAAAAAAATAAAAAAATATAAAAATTTAAATAACAAGCCATAGTCTTCACATTTAAATGCAAAAAGTGTTTTAAAATGCATTTTACACTAGTTCAGTTGTTTTGCAATCATTAGTTTTCAAAAAATCTAAGATCTGACAAAAACAAAAATTGTATCGAAAAAAAAGATGTTGCATCGAAAATTTTCAAAAAATCTTAAGATTTTTTTAATAAAACCAAACATGCTAAAATGATTTTAAACGCAGAAGAATGTATTTTAATTTGATTTCAGCTGGTTGCACATGAATTTTCATTGAAATTTTGAAGTTTATTGTAAAAATATTTTTTTGCCCCCTGATTTTTCGGGCCATTTTGAAGGGGGGGGGGTGACAAAAACTTTTAAAAATATTTGTACCAGCCTTATCTGAAAGACTTGAACAATCGCGTTGAAACAATATTTGTCACCGTGCTTTACTAGCTATAATGCTAAAAGGTGATTTCGCGGGAAACGAAAGGTCAAATATAATTTATATTATGCTAACGCAATTAAGAACGAATCTTCCCATGAAACAATCGCGAATCATAGAACAAAGAAACCCGACTGACTAACGAGAAAGACGATCGCGATATTTGAACTTTACAATCTAACTAAGAAGAAAAAAAGCCACGTCAATAGAAAGGAATAGACAATCATACAGGTAACCACAAAACGGACTGCCTCGACTGTCATCGTGACAACCAGAGCAAGCCGCACATTCACACACACACACGCACGCACTCACCCGACAAAATCACCGACGACGAACGACGCGAAAAAAACATGCGACTCGACGGACAGGCATCGCAAAACTGACTCTTAATTTATGGTAAACCTTTTCCCAGTAAAACCGATACTTGCAGCTTGTAGGAAATTTCACGGCAAATATTTTACTCTCTGAGAAAATGCAAATCGACACTCCAGAGCCGAGATATTTGAGTTTTAGTGAGAAAAAGATGTCAATTTTAAAAATTTCTCAGAATAAGCATTTTAAATGGGCGTAATTTTCAATGTTTGGCCCTTTTACAATGTAAGTCTTGATTTAAAAATTTTGAAAATATTTTTTTCGAAAAGATCGAAAAATTTCACGAATGTTTCATGTCTTAACACTGATAATCGGACCATCAGTTGCTGAGATATCGTCATTAGAATATAGTGGGTTATTTTGGTGAGATTAGGAAAACTTCATTTTTCGTGTTTCTCTTTCTTAAAGCGGCTCTATCTCAGCAACCCGAGGTCCAATCTTCAATGTCTCTTAGACAATTTTATAGCAAATTTTATGAACTTTAAAAAAAAAATTCAGAAATGGTCACTTCTGGTCACTATTTTTAAAAATTGAAAAACTGCAAATATTTCGCTAAAACCAAACTTTTGGTGGCAATATCTTGAAAACGGAGCCCTTTATCAAAAAATCTGTAAAGTACTTTTCGATTGCAAATTCAATTTTGCATTAAAAAGTAATGTCAAACTTGTTTTTGCATAAAACTTCGATTTTTTCCAAAAATCACTGTTTTTTTCAAAAATTCATAACTCGGCGGCAGACTTTTCGACCATGTTTCTCTATGGCTCAAAAGTTGCGGATTTTTGTCCCCTAAAACATATCAAATCTCGAAAATCAAAAAATACGTATTTTGGGAAATTGAGTTTTAGTGAAAAAAAAGTTGATAAAAAATCTGCAATATTTTTTCCGAGTACCGAGTAAATACCTACAACTTTGCCGAAGACGCCAAATTGATCAGAAAATTCACTCAAAAGTTACAGCTGTTTGAATATTTACATACCATTTTTGTATGGACAGCAGCCAAAATTGTATGGAGACTTGTATGGGTAAAACAATGACGCAAAATAGCATATTTGGTCATAGGGAAGGCCCCCACAAAGTTTAAGTCAAATAAAAAAATACAAAAAATAAAAATGGTCGAAATCGGCCGATTTCGTAGAGATATGTCTGAAAGGTCAGAGTATGCTTGTTTAAAGTAATTTTGGCCATTTTTTTTTGCATTTTAACATGCTAAAATTATATTTAAACCTTTTAAAAAGACATTTAATGATTATAAACTTATTTTTTTTTATTTATTTTTTCACAAGAAAACTTATATGAAGCGCCCTTTGCAAACTGCTGTCGAAAAGTACTCGAAGCAAAGCAGTTATCGTTACATTATCCTCTTATAAATTTCTCATTGCATTGGAGTACATGAAGCTGAAGTGCATCAAAAAGTGGTTTGCCTCAAGTTCGACGTCGTCGTGCGATCTTGTCGCCCCCCGCCATTTTGACGTTCCCAGAAACACACGTTTTAATGTTTGACCTTGAATAAAGAAAAACGACAGCACGCAATGTAAACAATAACAAACACGTTTTGTTTGGCTGACCATTATGTGCATTGCCGAGTTAAAATTAAAAATGTTTACGGCAGTCCAACTTGAACGTGTGTCAAACGCGTTCCGACCTGAAATCGCTTTGACCAGTTGTCGCGCTGACATCAATTTTGAGGGAGTGACAAGATAGCACAACAAGATTAAAATTTGTTTCACTGAGTTTTTTTTCGGATTTCGTTGAATATTTCAGGATTGAAATCGAATTTTGGGGATCTGCTGCACAAAATGGCGTTCTTAACTCAATTTGGCCAAAAATGCACGTACGACAAGTAAGCACGATGGCGACGAGTTGGTTTTTTGGGTACTAACTTCGTCACAGTATGTACACAGGAAATGAAAGTTAGCTAAAAGCTTTAGCCAACAGGAAAACTTTTGGATGTAGTTGGGGTCAGCACAGCACCGGCACTTATCAAAGTTGTTTTTGTAGACTATATTTCATTGTTCAAAATATTGCTCTCCTTTGAGCTTCAAACAAGCTTGAGCACATAGTTACAAAAACAAAAATTGCTATCAGCATTTTAACACCAAACCATCCGATCGGAAAATTGCACATTCCTCAGCCACTTGAGTGAACCGACAGATTATGGTGTAGTTTCCCATCATTCAGTTTCGTTATCGCACCAGTAAGCAAAGCTCCATTTATTTACATTAAAGTTTACGTCCCGAAAGTTTTCAATCCGCTCAGCAGCTCCACTTCCTCCAAAAAGCATGAATCATGGCTCGCTAGATTTCCTGTCCCGATAAAAACTCGATAATCATCCCCTAAAATACACAAACCCAACCCCAAAAAACGAGGTAGGAAAGGGAAAACTTTACGTTCGTGATTCTCAACCCCAAAAAGGAGCTGCAGCAGCAGCTACTCAGCAGCGAAGGATGAAACTATAGCGAACACGCAAAGACTAGCATCCTTGGCCCCGGTTCCGGGAGATGGCCCCGAGGGGTATCTTCACCGGAACGAGCAAAACGAGATATCGAAGGCGAATTTATATTCATTGATTTGCACTCGATAGCTCTAAAATTTACGACGTGATGGGAATTTTGTCCGCTTCCTTCTTCGGCGTGTGTCCCCAGTGTTCACACATACGCGCATAAAACATGTACGGAACGCGCACACAAACATGCACACGCACACATAAACTGTCTTCAATGTGAACTACTCTGGTACTGATTATGTTTAAGGTCAGAGGTTCTTATCAGAGAAATATTGTGTGAAAAATGGGATTATGGGAATTAAACAAATCTTTTCATTTTCAAACAATCTGCGTGTTTCACAAATTTTTAAACTGATTTTAAAATAGATATTATAGACCCACGCTCATGTGACAGACAAAAAATATCATGCAGCTGATATGACCGGACTTTCAAAAGTCACGATACAATCAGTCATGACAACCCCTGACAAGATAGTTTCCGTGTTAATATGTGCAGAGTATGTGTGTGTGTGTGTGTGTGTGTGTGTGTGAATTTGTTGGATTCCTTCGGCACTACCTCAGATGTGCTGGAAAATAGGGTGACAACCAGCAGAAAAGGAGCACTAGCATTTCCATTTTTAACCTCTCCTCCTCGAAGCAGGGGAAAATATGACCTATACCGGCGGGTACTTTTCAGGTCACATAATTTCATATTTATAAACTCTCTCTGCCTTTTCTCTTCCGGAGATTCCGCTGGGTGGCAATGCCCGTCGCATACGGAAGTAGAGAGTACGTACGTTCCAACCAGGACGAACGAAGGAAGGATGTTCGTTGCAGCAATTCCGGAAGGGCTTTTTCTTTACTGCTTGAAGGTAACCCGCTCTCATGATGCGGTGCAGTTAAGATAAATCAGAGCTTCGATACTAACTTGCTGGTTTTTGTAAAGTTTTCGATGTTATGTGTTGAACAAGTTGTGTCTTATTCGAATTCGATGGTACCACCGAGAATAAATGGAATTGGGGCAATCGTACTTCATCAATGGGTGACAGAAGATATGGAATTGAGTAATTTTATCAAGCCAGAATTCAGAACGTCTCTTCCATTCGAAAGTAAATTTGCCAAAAGTGTACAGGAAAATATTTTCCATTCCTATTGGCTTCAAAAGGGCACAGGCGCCGGATGCCAGCAGCAGCCCCGAAAGGAAAGGATGATTATCAATATTCGATTAGTGTTGACCTTTCTGATGAATTTTCGTGTCGTAGCGAGGCAGTCTATCACCGGTTCGCTGCATATTGATCAGTATGTAGGCAACATCGCATAGATTGTTGGGATCAAACAGAATGGAGTGATGCTCCCGAGGAATGTCAATCAAGTTTGTTTAGAATGATTGATTTGAATTTCAAGCAGAGAGCAACTGTAAATGACACATTCTCTGGGCTAGTATTCCAGCGGTAAAGTTTTAAAACATGATTCAATGGCGAAATAGATGTAGTAATTAGATTTTGTACAGCTTAAGCCTTGTAAAAACAACTTTTACAAACATTCAAAGATTTATAATCTTGACTATTGGCGCAATCCTGAATCCTGAATTATCTCCAGTGGTCAGGAACCATTTTTCCAAAGCCGATTATATCCTGAAAATTGGATAAATTTCCCGTCAACTGCAATTGAATGGATCGAAATTGGAAATTAAAAATCACCAAAATAATTTTCACTTTGTGTCAATGTTTTTCAGTGTAGTCCTTATCTGCAACTTCATATACAGATACAGATTTTTGATTTTTCATACATCATTTTTGTATGAACAGTAGGGTGCCCAGAAAAAATGACCCCCTGCTCCACAAGCGGAAAACGGTTTATCGGGGTATTTTAAGCATCTGTGTTAATTTTGAGTGAAATTGGTTGAGATTAACCCATTGATACCCGAGCCCGAAGTTGGCGAAAAAAATGTTCTTCATACAAAAATGACTTTTTTAAATCGCTAATAACTTTTCAGGATCGAGTTTTACAGCTTTGGTATGTTCTACAAAGTTGTAGAGCATTAAATTTTCAATATGAATCTCACTTTTGAGAATATTTGGATGGAAGTAGCGCACCATGCAGACCAAACCGTAAGAAACTTGGGTTTTCCATACATTTTTTCGATTTTTCCCATACAAACTTCACCTCCGAGTATCAATGGGTAAATGATGACCGATTTTGGTCATATTTGGCCCAGAGTTCTAAAATAGGTCAAGGAACAATATTCAGCTTGTGGAGTGAGGTTTTGAGAAAAAGTCCCATATTCTGGGCACCCTAATGAACAGCTGCCAGATTTGTATGAAAAATAATATGGGTGATTCTCCACCAACTCACACGAAATCGATTTTCGTGAAACTTTGCTTTAAGGGGTAATTTTGGTCCCTGATCACGAATTCAAGGTCCATTTTTCGAGATCACGTGACGGTGGGGCGGTACGACCACTTTCATTTTTCTGGTTTTTTACTAAGACACGTTTTTCAGTGCTTTGTAGCTCGCAACCGTGAAGAGATAGAAATTTGGTGTCAAAGAGACTTTTGTGTAAAATTAGACGCCCGATTTGATGGCGTACTCAAAATTCCGAAAAAACTTTTTTATCAAAAAAAGTTCAAAGATCGTTTTTAAATCACAGCCATTTCCCGTTACTCAACTGTCAAAAATCGTGAGACATGTCATTTTATGGGATTTTTTTCATTTAGAACAAAATTTTTCATTTTAAAATTACATTTTTTTCTAACTTTGCAGGGTTACATTTTAGAGTATAACAATGTTCTACAAAATTGTAGAGCAGACAAAAGAAAAAAAAATGATATACAGACATAAGAGATTTGCATGTATTCTTCACAAGTTATCAGAATTTTACAAAAAAGTTTTTTGAAAAAGTTCTGATTTTAACCATTTTTGACCAGTTTTTCGAATTTTTTAAATCAAAAACTCAATCATGTGCTTTTGAAAGTATTTTTTTCTGAATTTTCAGCTAATTTTGCATAAGAATGACCCCTTGGACGATTGTTGTGGCTTGTGCACAACACTCACTCATCACAAAAATATTTTTTGTGAAAAAAAAATCTGATTCTCGCAATGCACGAGTCACAACAATCGTCCAAGGTGTCATTCTTATGCAAAATTAGCTGAACATTCCGAAAAAAATACTTTCAAAAGCACACGATTGAGTTATTGCGGTTAAAAATTCGAAAAACTGGTCAAAGTCATATTCCCTTCAGGAACTGGGAAAGATTTACTTTTTTACTTATAAAATGACATGTCTCACGATTTTTGACAGTTTAGTTATGGGAAATGGCAACGATTTTAGAAATATTTTTGAACTTTTTTTGATGAAAAATACGTTTTTTCGGAATTTTTAGCACGCCATCAAATCGGGCGTCTAATTTTACACAAAAGTCCCATTGACACCAAATTTCTATCTCTTCACGGTTGCGAGCTACAAATTACTGAAAAACGTGTCTTAGTAAAAAAAAACAAAAAAATGAAAGGGGTCGTACCCCAAGTAGCATTTGGCAATATGATAAATTTGACTAAGTCCAGTTTTTGTTTTGCTTTGCTGTAGAAACATAAAAATGACAATTTAGCAACAATACTTTGCAATGTTGCAAACCTTTCGAATCGGAAACAACTTTGCAACAATCCATTTCGTTTTGTAATTACCGCCCCACCACGAAAAATGGACCTCAGATTCGTGATCACAAATATCGAAGAGAAGTCGGGCAACTGCTGTGTGAGTTGGCGGAGAATGACCCATTTTGAAAGTTTTGAAATCAAGACTAACCAATTTAAAACATAATAATATTGAATTAATGGCCCTTTTAAAATGTGAGACTAAATTACAAAACATTAATTTTATATTTTTTGAGATCGCAATTTTTTTTTATTACTCTGAAACTTTAAAACATTTCCACCAACGCTATGCTATGCTATGCTATTACTTTGAAACTTTAAAACATTTTTGTTCCAACTTTATCAAAAAATCTGTAAAAATTGTTTGATTACAAATTTGAAAGGTGGGGGGGATGGTGATATTTTTTTTAAATAGGCATTTTCATGAATGCAAGTAATTTTCATCAAAATCTTGAAAAAAATGTGATTATGTTGTACTAAATGTGGTGAATTTAAAATACATTTCTTAGTCATGGCACTTAGGCGTAATCCATAAAGTACATCACGCTCTGGGGGGAGGGGGGGTTGTCGCAAACGTGACAAAGTGTGATAAGGGATGAGGGGGTTCTGTGAGACTGTAACGTCACGCTAGACTATTTCTCGAATACTAAAAATTCAGTCTTGAAATATATTTAAAAAAATAATGTACACGGTACAAGGCTTTAAGATGCAGAGTTTTGATTATAAATTTCTGGAGTTTTTTTAAGCTCCAATAAACCAT